>NC_050189.1:8456319-8498819 GCF_008315115.2 Sander lucioperca
TGAGCACGGTGTATTTTATTTTGAAAATTAACCGGATGTTTTATTTTGCTTCTGTGCTCGACTTCCTGTGCTGAATTGCTGCGGAGCTCTCCGGCGTCCGGCAAAAATAGAAGCTCTGCGTATCTGCTCCGGAGGGCTGCGGATCGCCGGAGCAGGGGCGGAGTCGGAACGCAGCTGTTCTGCAGTCAGTGGAAATACACACATTGACTTTAATGGAAACCTAATGACTCCACCGCCGTTCCGGAGCGGATCTGCAGTTGGTGGAAATTGGGGGTCACACCTGGCTGCAGTGAAGATAGCAGCACAAACACGCGGGCACACACACGCACGCACACACACTCTCTGCCTGGCAACGGAGAAGACACCACCCGAAGAGGAGACAATAAGAAGAGAGGGACAGTTAGAAACGGGGCTCACAATCGAGGAGAGGCCTGGTGGACCTGAGCTCCGTACTTTAATGTCTGGATGCTAGGGAAACTTAGTCTCTGTCTGTGAACCCATATGTGTTTTGTACTTTCAGAATACTGTACTAGTAAAGTTACTTGACTTGAACCTATCGTCTCAGCAATTGATTCCAGCGTTCTGGTGAACTATTTGACATCAACGGACTCGCAGGGAATTGATCGGCAGATCGATTGCTTTCACACTAGGAGTTTTTTTTTGTGTTAGTTAGAAAGAAAATATCAGTAGTAAACTGCATTTTCAAACGTAACTGTCATTGTTTTTTTAGTGATGCCTTTTATATTCAATGTTCAATTTGTTCAATAAAACAATGTTGGAAATGATTTCCTTTCATTTGTTTTGAATTCAACAAGCAATTTGTTTGTTTTCTTAGCAGAATACTGAAAGAACTGAGTACACTTTAACATCTGTTTATTTATTGCAAATCATTTCGATACTGCAATATTCAACAATGTTATTGCATATTTTCCTCATATCATGCAGCCCTGGCCTTTACTTTACCTACTTTCTGCAGAAGCCAGTGATGTGAGATTTTACGTTAACACATAAAGCAAAAACGTTGTGATGATCAAAGGTAATAGGTAAAACAGCTTGTTGGTCTTCTTCAAAGAAAAACCTGCAATCGCCATTCTTAGCATGAAACAACGCTTTCCCTTTCTATTAATAATTTGACCATTCACTCATTTCTTTCCTCTTTTCTCACCTCTTCAGTTTCCTGTTTAATGCAGTCGCCACATGTGACCTCGTAAAGTAAACATGGTGGTATTAATGACTCATTCCTGTCAATCATTATATCCTGTTGTCACCAGTTTAGGTGTTGACAGCCCCTCTCTTCCAGTTCTTTTTCCTTTTTTAAAGATTAACAGTTTTTATTTTGTTTTATATCAAAACTCAGAACATACAGCTCACCTTGTTGTTGTTTTTTTTACTTTTTCCATCTCTTCAACGATAGATGGTTTGATTTTCCTCTCGACTTTTTACTCTTTTTGAGACTAAATTCTCACTCGAACCAGAAAGTGGAAAAAAATGTGTTTCAAGGCCTAGGCTGCAGCTCCTTAGCCATCTCTCTGCTTCCTCTTGTCAATAAAACATTACTACAATGACAGGGGTCAAGTGGTGTCAAGCGTCCACACTGTAAATTGTAATGAGTTCAAGTATTCTAAGAAAATGATGGGGACAATAAAAGCAGCACAGTGCCTACACAGTTTTAGTCTGAATGCATTTTGGCTGCTATCACCTCGTTTCAGTCTTCATCTTGTTCAAAAACTAAAATAACACAGAGGCGGCCAGGACAAGCAGTGACATGCTTCCTTCCTTTAGACAGCAAAGGCTTTCATGGGAAAGGTGGTCTTTCAAAATGCTGCACACCATATTGGATGAAAAGCATAATGATAAAAAAAATAAATAAATAAAATAAAAAATCGTTTCCATTTATCTGATCTCTAAACTTGAGCTGACTGATTGTTATGATGCCTTTATCGGTTAAAGGTTTTTATACTGCAAATACACTGAACACCTTCCCTTCAATATGCATCGCTTCTGTTGGACTCCCTCCAGATTGTTTAGACTTGGATTGAAAGGCACACCAAATTGTTGGAAATGTAAGACAGAGGGCGGCTAATTACTGCGATAAGGTCCAGGAATTTTGGACCGAGATATATGATAACCTATGTCGGATTGCAGGGACCCAGGTTCTATTCTGTCCAAGATTATTTGTTCTAGGAGATCCTAAACGGAATAGATAAGCACATAAGAAGCTGGGTCCAGACTAGTTTAATCATAGCCAGACCGATTATTTTAAGACAGTGTTTTCCCTCGGTTTGTAGAAGATTTAGGTGCACGTATTTGACGGGGGTTTAGAGGTCATCCGTCAAGATAATGTTACGTTACTCAATACAAATAATGCAATTCCACATCATTTTGGACCATTATTATTACCGTATCTGTGTCTAAAATGTTGGAAAAGCTAGAGCAGATAATAAATAACACTAATAATGGCTAAAGAAGTCCACTGGAGACCGACTACAATCATTCAATCTGAGAAAAGTCTTTTAGTTGCATTCATTCGTCATTTTAGGCAGTTGAGAAAAAGTGCTGTCTGTGGGAGAGAAAAGCTCCAATTGGATTTTTTTTTTGTACTTTATACATCTAATACATAGACAAAAAAAAAACTATATAACACACTAAAATATGGGGGAAATCCAAAAAAGCATAATAGGGGCTCTTTAAGAAAAATGTCCTATAAAGCATTTGCCAGATTGAATGTCTTCACTAGAAAATTGGGAAAGTACTTTCTGGATTTCATGTTGTAAATTGTATGTTTTGTATAATGTTAAAAAAAAAAAAAAATATGAATAAAAAAATGTTTTACAAAGAACACCTTGATTGCACACTGGTTGCTGACAGAGGAATAAGAGTACCACTATATTGATATCAACCCAGGCCAATGTTTGCACTAGCAATACCTCCTAGGCTCAAACTCTGCTCTATGAACACTGGAGGTTAATGAGTCCCTGAGCAACAGGTTACACAAGGCTGAACGATTACGACGGCACTAAGAACGGCTTTTAAGAAGACTTGCTTCGCAACATGTTCAAGTGGGAGAGGGAACGAAAAGGAGGAAGTCGCTATACTAAAAAAAAAAGAAAAAAAAAAAAAAAGGCAGGAAATAAAAAAATGCAAGCCGAGACAATGTTTTAATTAAAGTGTCACAACGGGCTGTATTACTGCTTTGGCCTGTTTAGGACACAACCTGGAGTGGGTTCACTTATAGCTGCACAGTGTCCTATTTAAGCAACATCTGCCATCACAGATAAAAGCACCATTTTTTTTTTTTTTTTTTTACTGTGATCTAAAACTTTAATGACGAACTCTGCACAGTGGAGGGTGAAATTAACCCGGCCTCACAGCAGAAAGCCTCCTGATTTCCCCGGAGCCTGACACACAATTAGAATCAGTCTGAGGCTACGCAGCGAAGCACTACTATCAGACGGAATCCTCACAACTCCAGTTTTGCTGATTCTTGTTTTTCTACTTAGATCAAATCACTACACACACACTCTTATGTTGTTTTTTTTTTTTGCAAACCATTGTGTAATTTTAAAAATGCATGGTTGTCAGTTTAAAAACAAGACTGTTTCTTCACTTCCCACAAAAAGCTGACAAAGCGGAAACACATGGTTCAACCCAACAGAAGCTGCTTCCATTGAGAGAAAAGCTTGCCTCCTGACGTCTTATCGCTCCGTTTCGACTAGTGGGGGTGGGGGGGCGTGGTGCTGGTGATGTCACAGTGACATCAGTAGTAACCAGGCAGCTGATGCCACTGTCTGACTGTGCTTTTTTTTTTTTCCTGAAGCACTTGAGATCATATTTTCAATGAAAATCAATCTTCTTTATGGTCTCTTTTTGGCAAAGATGTTGTGAAGAAAAGGACAGATTGTTTTTTTTTTTGTGATGTCATGATGACGACAGCAGTGACCGGGCAACATCTGATAGTACATTATCCATTGCACTTTTGAATGTAACTCAAATTGCTTTTAATGTGCTGAAAAAGAAATGTCAATGTCTTCTCTGTCTTAAGTCTTGAAGCTGCATTAGTGAAGAGGAAACAAAACAATGTTTACACTTGCATCTTTACAAAGCAGTTCTTTCATGAAAGGAACAATTTAAGCTACGTTCAGACCAAAAATAGCGATCCGGCGATTTGCCACATGTTGTGCGGCGGCAGAGGAGTCACTTAATAAACGGCCCATTTGTGTGACGTCTTGTGTTTTTTTAAGATTATCTTTTTGGGGGCATTTCTGCCTTTAATGGCTAGGAAAGCTGAGATATGAAAGGGGAGAGAGAGGGGGGAAGACATGCAGGAAAATCGTCACAGGTCGGACTCTAACCCTAGACCTTCTGCGTCGAGGAATAAACCAACCAACTGAGCTAACCCGGCCACTTGTGTTATTTAACCCCCCAATGTAGCACAAGTAAACGTTACATTTCAAAATGACTGTTTTCCGTCGTTTAAATATCTTGACGTTTCCGACCGCACTTGAAGGCAGCTTTATTTCAGAGGAGAGAGAGAAAGAAGAGACGTGCTGCATTCAGCTATTACACAAACTCCCGGGCAGTTCAGTCCTCCTGTTTCGTTTTTTACCCTCGTAGTGTTTAAAAACTTTCTTGTGGCAGCGATAGAGGCAGTGATGTTTCCTGTTTACTGTACGGGATTCTCACAGCGCCTCATAACACACTGACAAGACTGATCGCTGGTCACATGATTGGCCACCGCAGCGTAATGTGGGGTTGCGTTTCTCCAAAAGTTGAGTTGGTCTTAACTTTTCGCCGCAGGCCTGCTGCATTTTATTTGAGTGCCCCACCACAGCCAAAACACGCTACCTCCATTCAAAATGAATGGAAAGAGCTGCGTTTTTGCCGGACCGTCGGACGGTTGACGCAGGCAGTGTGAATGAGGCCTTAGGCTCTCAGGATGTTTGTATTAAAACAACTGGAAGAACTGACTGCACCAGCGTTAGGCCTTGGTCTAGGTATCTTTCAGTACTTGCAGGACAAGCCAGTGCATTGAAAATATGACCTCAAGTTATTCTGAAAAAAAGCACAGTCAGACAGTGACATCAGCTGCCTGGTTACTACTGATGTCACTGTGACATCACCAGCATCACGCCCCCCCCCACACACACGCACTAGTCGAAACAGAGAGATACGACTGTGCCAACAGGAAGGAAGTTTAGACAAGGTAAGGAAGACCCATAAATGTAACATGATAAGACAATACCAGCAGTTATGGCTAACATCGGCATAAACTTAAAACATCTCTTTATCATGCTTTATTGTTTAGGTAACTTCTGGAAGAAGATGTTCTTCTCAAATCCTGCGTAAAAATAAAATCCTTCTTTTTTTAAAAAGGAATCTGAAATCACTTTGAGGGGAATTTTAAATAAGATTTAAACTTCTCCACGGCACAAATTAACCATAATAATACATCTGCAGGAGGTTAATAGGGTTGTTAATCAATACCAATGACTCAACAATAACCTTGCCTGGAGCTGCAAACTTTACAAACAAAGGCTAAAAACCTCTGTTCTCAAGCCAAACATTTTAACTGCCAAACTATCTCTCTAGTTGACATGCTAATGTATTAATTCTTCACTTGATATTTCTTCTGAATCTCTGCTTCAATTAGATAACATGAGGCATCTCCATAGCGAATTGCTGAGGTCTTACACGGATGTCATGATGACATGAGCAAAGCAGCAATCAATCATTAATGTGAGATAAATCTCTTCATCTGTGCAATAAAAGTAATAATGCTGCAAGCCTGTCATATCCGGCCATTTGGAGGTTGTTGTACTAAGGGGCAGTCACATTAACGCATTAAGATGATATCATCAGTAACCGGGCAGCCCTGGTGCAGAAACAGTCAGTACGTTGGTGAGCTACTCCCACAAACATTACTAGTACTATAACTCACTTTAATGGTTGTTATTATGTTCTGATGTGAAGTCAAACCAAAATACAGCAAATCAGGTTGATACAGTAAGTTTCTCTGTGTGTGTGTGTGTGTGTGTGTGTGTGTGTGTGTGTGTGTGTGTGTGTGTGTGTGTGTGTGATTATTCAGATGAATGACCATGACTCAGTGAAAGCATGTGACACACACTCACTGTACCCAGCGATTACAGATATAACTTAACGGTAGAATTAAGGGCTCTTACAGACACCCAATGTTATTAATGCTTACACATCCTACCATGAAAAACACTGCTTCAGGAATACTTTGAGAACATCATAAGACATAATAATAACAACGTGAGATCAACAACTCTGCAGCAGTCCAACAACTCGTCATAGCTTGTGCCATGACTACAAATCAGGTTAGCTTAGCAATTTAGTCACACAAGCATTTATAGATTTTCTTTCTTTTGTTAGAAAACAACGACATCAGGTCCCTTGTCAAGCTCTTGTTGAAAGCCATAAAGCTTAAAGTCTCCAATCCCTCAGTTCAAACAAAACACATGAGGGTTCAAAGTAAGTCAAGTTTTATGATGTTTGATGAAATCTTTACTGCCAGCTGCAATTCAATTTAATACCAATTCAAACAGGTGAGCCAACACAGAGTGACAGGTCTCGGAATTTAAAACAGGTAATAAAAGATGTTATATTACCTAAGATTATAGGTGGTCATGGTCAGTGCCTTAAACCTCCAAGCAGTGGTGGAATGTACATTTAAGTACTGTACGTAAGTACAAATTTGAAGTACCTACTTGTACTTTACTTGTGTCTTTACATTCCACTTTCCACTTCTACTCTACTACTCCACTACATTATAGAGAGAAATATTGTACTTTTTACTCATATACTACTTTTTACTCGTATTTTCACAGTGTGGTATTAGTACTTTCACTTAAGTAAATGATCTGTATACTTCTTCAACCACCACTTCACTCAACCAACTCGGCCCAGATTTGACTTTTAGATAGTTTAGTTCATTAAGTTTCCAGACTTCTAGCGGCGATTCAATACAACAGTTTGAACGAACTTTAATTAAGATTTCTACAACATCTTGAAGCCCATTTTATGATGTTTCTGAGAGCATACTCGTAGTCCTCAACATTTTTGAAACCACAGGAATATTTCTAACTATTTGTTTGCATACAATTTTGCCAATACTATGGAAACTCCCTCCTCCAGCTAACTGGACCTTGCCTTAAAAACAATTATCTGCGCAGTTACCTGAGCTGAGAGGGGGGTCGTCGTCCGTGTTGGAAAAGTCCAGTGTGGCTCCTGCAATGTCTACCATCTCGTCATCGTCGTCGTCGCTGGACTGATGAAGGCTGTCAAAGCTCCCGCTGCGGTAGCCGGGGTTTTCCATCCCTTCAAATCCTGTTACACAACAAGAGGACAGAGTCCGTTTAACAATTAGCGACAGCGTCTGGGATTTAACCACTGCAGGATAATTACTAGCTTTAGCTACCTCTTTCACTGTCGGCTGCATATTTTCGATACAAGCTCACCCAAAACTGAAACATTGTCACCGTAAGACAGCACAGCCACAGTGGCTTCTTTAACAGCCACTCCTCTTATTCACTTAACTTTATTTCATAAAACAAATCCTGGGCTCTTAGGAAACAGCCGACTGGGACGCCCATACTGGTCCTACCACACGGTGCATTACAGCGCAACTCCAGTTACAGGGACGTTTTCGCAACCACTTCCGCAGTTTTTCTGCTCTTTTAGTTATTCTATAACTGGTTAGCACTGAAAACAGCTGAAGAAACCCCTTACATACTAACATAAAGAAGACGAATAGCCTAGCGACCAATGAGATAAGCGTACTTAGCCGTTAAGCCGTCTACATATGACCAGCGGTAAAACCGTTCAGCGCTGGCTGTGCTACTTCTTTTTTTTCTACTTTGGGAGAGCGGTGGACAACTCGGACGAAGCTACCCTTGGTGTGGCGCTCTGCCTAAAGTTCAAATTATTTCAACGTTGACATCGTTGCCGCTGACCGTTCAAAGTTGGTTGAGGTAGCCATAGCCGAGGAGGTAGCCAAGACCGAGTATATATTTATATCTATGGAAGCAATGATGATGACGGCGGCAACGGCACCGCTGCGCTCTGATACACATTGTTTCCAATGGCTTGGGCGGCGACAATGCGGCGTTTTGCCGTATATGTGCGATAAACCCAGCGGCAAACGCAGCGCAAACCGCGTAACGTTATCTGCACTACGTTCTGCGCCCTACCTCGCGGTTTTTACCGCTGATCATGTACTCTTATCACAAACTGACACAATAACCGTTCAGCTAACTTAGTAAATGTCACCGCACTCATGCCTCAACTCCTATGTAGGCTACATGTAGTTTTATAAGACGGAATATGCTATATTAAGGCCTGATTTACCTTTGGAGAAAGAAAGCCGCCGTCCAGCTCAGTGAAGAAGTCTTGTGACTTGGATTAGCTCCGCCGCCGTCTTCTACTGTAGGCTGCTAATGTCAACAGTAGCCAAACTAAACTTAACGCTCCGCAGCGGCTGCTCCTTGAAAATCCTGCGTCATTCTTCGTCCCAGAAACGACGACGACGAGATGTACTTACGGAGGCAACAGTACAGCATTAGCTATATTAGTCAGATAACATTACCCAACATTATGAAATAGTATACGACTGTCCGCAGTACGTGTTTTTGCCACTTAAAAATGAAAACGCCAATCCGTTAAGTTACCAAGAATTAGCTACAACTTACGGTTTACGCAGTTGGTAAAGCTACCGTACACAATCTTTGCCGAGCTTATAACATTGCACATTTTACGATTTTATTGTCAGAGCTTAATAACAGTAGGTGATAGGTACAATTGCGTTTTTTTTTTTTTAAAAACGTCAAATTATGCCGTTTTAATTTGAAGGCCAAACCACTCAATTGCCGGTTTAACTGCCTTATCACAGATGCCTTGACATGAGCATCTGTGCTCTCAGGAAAATAATTCGAGTCAAGAGCTATCGTCGCTTCTCCAACTGGGTCAGTGGAGCAGTTCGACTAATCGGTCATTTGTTATTTTCATTGCATACAAATATTATTTAGTAGAATAATGAACGGGAACATTAGATGTGCTACATATATTAACTTTTCATATTGATAAATAAAAAGTCAATTAAATTAATAATTAATATTTTGTTCTTCAGTTATTTTAAGATAAAAAAATAAATGGGCTGATTACATTTGTACTCAGCCAAAACCTAGAATTTAGTCATGAAAATGATGTGAAATGTAATGCTCAGGAGGGGAAAGTCTCTGTGTGCCCAACCGAGGTGTGGCATCTCATCAGTACCACTAGGCCACATCTTAAATACCTGTTGGCATTAATGTACACGATTTTGTCAGTTATGTGATTAAATTACATAGAAAATGCAATTAATTTGCCATTTATATCACAAGTCAAGAAATAAGTTATTTGTAGATAAAAAAAAAAGAAAGAAGATTAGTGTCTCATGGAAGATATTGAAGTGATGAAAAGAGTCTACAACAAAGACACTAGTATCTGGACAATGCATGATCACTGAGAAAAACATTAATATTGTGTTTCTTAGATTTAGTATGTGTTTAGCTGTGATGATTAGTTTGTAATGGACCATTTCAATGGGATAAAAAACTGTTAAAGGGTGACACCTTGTGGTCATTCTGTAAAAATGGATCAGGGCTCCCTCTGAGGAAAAGTGGAGCATTTAATGGAGAAAATATATCCCCAAGTTTACAGGGAGTGTGTGTGCAGACAGTTGTGTTATGCTGATTTATGTCTATAGCTCTGATAAATCATTGCAACCGCTTTTCCTTCATTACTTACCATGATGCCTTGTTTCTCTCTGCACACCTCCCACTCATTCACCTTCTTCTTTTCCTCCACTCCACCACTCTGCTCCTGCTCAGCTCAACATAAACATGTCTCCACCCTGCCTCCCACGGTGGTTCTTGTTTTATCGGGGCCTGTTTCCTCATCACTTCCGTCTCTTTCATCAAAATAAACTCATTCATTCAAGTTCTTTATTTGTTGATATGTGATATTGCAATAATAAAATCTTTCTTCCTCCATTATTTCACACCTTTGTTTTATTTCTGCTCATGTTCTTAGATGTGGGTCACTTCACCTCGTCTGTCTGCACTCATTCACGCCTCCATGTTTTGTCTTTCATCCTTCTCTCTCTCACATTCTCTCTGTATCTCTCTCTCTACATTCCCATCAGTCCTCTGTTCTTCAAACTGAGTCAGACAGAAGAATGCACCCCCCTTGCTTCCCCCAAAACACAGATTCTTCACTTCTACGACAGCTGTTTTATGTATTATCTCCACAGAGCAGCAACCACTAACTCTCTGTCTCTGTGAGGCCAAACATGACCAACTAAAACACTGTTCTCTCATCTAGTTTTCAGGTTTTATTAATGGCTCCGGCTCTAGGTACCATTAAAAGTACCACTCAGTTGACAGATCCACATATGTTATCGTCTAAAATAACATTATCGCGCCGGCCCGTGCATCCCCTGAGGAGGTGGTGAGATTATTTCAGGATGAGATGTAAAAAAAAGAAAAGAAAAAAAAAACATTTCTCACACAAAACAGGCTTTTAGAATTTCTTGTGATACTTAAAAATGCCTCTGTCTTGTGAAGTAATACGTATTTTCAGCTCCCTAGGTTCCTTCCAACAAGTAATATTAATAATAATAATAATAATAATAATAATAATAATCTCTTGCTGGCATCACACATTAGGGAAGCACATTTTGGCCAAGAAACTAACATAAAACAGATGAAAAGGTAGGAGTAATCAAAATAGAAATGGTAAGTGAAAATGAACAATTTCTTGCTGTGTGGCTGAAACAAATCTCAATTTTTTGAAAAATGACACACTAAGTAAAACATTACAGTATGTAATAATAAGTTACATATGATTTCTATTTTATAATCTCAATTTAAAAAGTCATAATTTGTATTTACCATCTCCATAACTCAGTTTTAAATTGTATGTCGAAACTTGAATGTCATAGTTTCAACATAGAAAATAACAAATGTGCCTATAGACCATAATTATTACAGAAAGTAAACAAATCACTTTAAAACTATTAAATCTTGACTTATCTTGTAACGCTGAATAAAAAGGAAAGATTGTGGGCGCCTGGGTATCTCACCTGGTAGAGCAGGCGCCCATATGTAGAGGTTTACTCCTCGATGCAGCGGCCGCGGGTTCGACTCCGCCCTGCGGCCCTTTGCTGCATGTCATTCCCCCCTCTCTCTCTCCCCTTTCATGTCTTCAGCCGTTGTTGATAAATAAAGGCCTAAAATGGCAAAAAAAAATCCCCCCACATTTTTATTTATATAGCCCCAAATAATATTTCATATTTGAGGGCTTTGCAAATATGTAATGTTATGACATATGACACCTTCTATCCTAAGACTGTTCATTTGGATACACTCAGGAACATCTAACAGAAAAAAGGGGACAAAGTACGTCAGAATTTTGACTGACAATTTTATTTGAAATAAGTGCAAACAAAAGGACAATCGCAGGTTCACACCGAGGCCGAGTGAATATATGCGTCGCATTAGTGATGCTTGTATTATTCTGAAATGTGCCGTTCTGCACAATGAGTATTTTAATATTCATACTAGTATATTTTGATGCTTATATACATACTTTTACTTAAGTACGATTTTGAATGCAGGACTTTTACTTGTACACTTTGGTACTGCTACTTTTACTCAAATAAAATATCTCAGTACATCCACTTATTCCTATAAAAACTCAGTCTCCTTCCACCGCTGCTGTTTTCATAAGTTGATTTCTAATTTAATTATGAGGTGCAAATACTCTATTTTGGTGACTTTTTATGTACTAATTTGTGCTGGATTAGCTTGTCTGCTGGTATCTTAACGAGAACGCTTTTTGATGCACCCAAAATATTTTCTACAATGTTGTCAAATTACTCCAAGATCAATCATGTACCACTTTTTTTAGTCCAAATGCACGCACACACTACCCTGGAAATCCAGAGTTCTCGCAAGAGCACAATTTGAATTTGCTCAGCGAGTCACTCCGGCATTGAGTAATGATGCTCATTAACTATGCCCTTGTAGCCGAGCTGCACCAATCACGTCGGTGTATCTGATATAGGTGGGCCAGAGGCGAGCTAAACAGATGACGACAGTTTAATCTACCAGTTAGCTCCATGGATGTGGGGCTCTGGATGCGTCACCCCGTGTATTGTTGTGATTGGTCGTCCAATTGTGTGCAGTATGATTTTCAAATGCATGCTTGGTGCTGCCCCTCGAGTTGGGCCATTTTCATTACTCAATGCCAGACCATTAATCTTTCGGATTTGGGTCTAGATTTCCAGGCTATGCACGCACGCACGCACGCACGCCTCAAACATTTTGCAATGAGTGCATAAAGTTAGTTGCGTGGATTGTTGATACATTAGACATTAGATTGTTACGTGTCACGTTCCAGTTAACACATTCACAAAAGTGAAGTGCTTTTAACAAGATTAAGGCTTCGGTTTGGTTTAGATAATTTTTATTTGAGGGGGATTTGAATTATTGGCCGTCATTACTTTAAAAGACACTTGTTTATCACAACAACAAAAAAACTAGTTAACAAAATAAAAAATGGACTTAAACTATGGACCTTTGGTGGCCGGGTTAACTCAGTTGGTAGAGCAGGCGCACATATGTTTATTCCTCGACGCAGAAGGTCCAGGGTTCGAGTGTGACCTGTGATGGTTTCCTGCACGTCTTCCCCCCTCTCTTTCCCTTTTCATATCTCAGTTTTCCTATCCATTAAAGGCAGAAATGAACCCAAAAAAAATTAAAAATAACTATGGACCTTTGGCAGTGAGGGGGGTCTTTCGAACCATCCAAACCCTGCTGTCTACGGGCCTGCATCTCTGATTTTTGAGGCTTTGAATGGCTCTGTGGCCTCCAGCTGATCGGTCCCCCACACCGCAGGACCACCAATATGTTTTATTGAGCTCTCCTCTTAGAGCGTGAGCACTTCCTTTCCTTAGATGAGTCTCTTCCACACATCTCTCCCGCAGAGCAGCTCAATGCAACGACTGGAGATCCTGCACTCCACTTATCCGTCAACCTCCATTTGCCCATGGTCATATTTACTTAACCGTTCCACTACATTCAAGGAACAGTTCTTCCCCCCCTCCCACAGAAGGGAATACATTTCAGCCACCGGACACTGAAGCAGCATAAAGAGACCATTCACCCAGGAGGATATAAATCACAACAGGAGACGTGAAGCTAGTTTAAAATACTATTATTATTATTTATGGTACTTTTTTCTCCTCAAGTGAGTGATTTTGCAGTTACACAATTTGTAATGCATTTTAAAAGAAAATTACACGAACAGAAGAAATATACTCTTAACAAGCAACGCTCGTTCCTCTCTTGTCAAGTCAATACGTTTCCAGTCGGTTTAGAAAATGGCTGTTATAGTACAAGAATACACATAATATGTACAAAACCAAACAAGTATATGTGGACACAAAAGCTCAGGGTTGTTTGGTATTAAAACAGCAGGAATCATCTGAGAACAAACCACAGAAAAGAGGAAAATACCAAGTGTAAAACTAACTTTTAATCAACTTTAAGCTGCAGATTTGCTTACTCAACCAGTGAAACTATAAAGTAAAGTAGAAAATGATTAAGTGTGTCTTTTTTATTTTACTTAACTTCAGCAAGGCCACCTTTTTTTAAATTTTTTGGGGCATTTCTGCCTTTATTTGATAGGAAAGCTGAGATATGAAAGGGGAGAGAGGGGGGAAGACATGCAGGAAAACAGTCACAGGTCGGATTCAAACCCTGGACCTTCTGCGTCGAGGAATAAACCTCTGCATATGTGCGCCCGCTCTACCAACTGAGCTAACCATCCACAGCAAGGCCACCTTTTAACAGCCAAAATATACACATTCCCTCTTCCAAATCCAATCTTCCAAATTGATTTACTCAGACAGGCAGTTCTGAAACTTGTCCTGTCCAAGGTTTAGGATGCTGGTTAAAGCTCGGGAGACTGTCTTTGGCAACGTCGCAAATCACAATAAGTCAAGGCAGGTTAAAGCACAAATTGAATTCACAAATTGAGAAAACAAGATTGAGTTTTTCTGTGTTTTGTAAGGAAGCCGGTGAGAAAAAGAAAAAAAAAATTCT
Organism: Sander lucioperca; assembly: GCF_008315115.2. Lineage (NCBI taxonomy): Eukaryota > Metazoa > Chordata > Actinopteri > Perciformes > Percidae > Sander > Sander lucioperca. Next base: position 8,470,485 of record NC_050189.1, read on the forward strand.
GGTGATCCATTTAAGTCTGATATAAATTGTTTTCTCTCCTGTGTTTTATGACTTTAAAATAGGTGAAAAAGGTTTTCCCAGGTGAAAATAAAAAAGTTTTGCCAGGATAATTTTTTCAGACTTAGATGAGAAGCACCACTCACACACTACTCTCATATCTATGCGAGTTCAATTTGAACGTAAATCCAGCAGCCGTTAAGCTTAGCTTAGCATAAAGACTGGAAACAGAGGGAAACAGCTAGCCTACATGTACCATCACCTCTAAAGCTCGCTAATCATTACATTATATCTTGTTTGTTCGTATAGCGTTGTGAACAATGAGCTTTAGACGTGCTGTTAGCCAGATTTGTTACCTTTGGACAGAGCCAAGCTAGCTGTTTCCCCCTGTTTCCAGTCTTTATGCTAAGCTACGCTAACAGGCAGCTGGCTATAGCCATATACCGTATAAACATGAGAGTGGTATTAATTGTTTCATCTAACTCTCAACAAAAAAAAAATGTCAGTAAGCGTTCTTTAAACTACAGTTTCCAGTAAATATTAAATGATGAATTAAATGTGGACTAGAACTGGGACTAGCGGACGAGTTAGGGGCAAAAAAACTTCACAAGCTAACGACAAAAAAACTGGAACTCTTGTTTTGAGACAAACCAAACTTTTCCCCGTCAAAATATACAGTAAACGTTGACTCTTCCCGGTGTTCTTGTTCTCTTTTACAACCATTTTTTTTTTTTTTTTTTTTTTTTACAACCGATTCCAGTCATTCCAAAACAAAATCACTATATACACATCGTATACATTATAAACACAAGTGTCTTCTGTACATTAACAGCTATTTAGTGACAGTATAACGAGTCGCTGGAGTGTCAAACTCCACGCAGTAAAACATGTTACAGTAATGGGAATACAAAGTGATATGTCGAGTATGGTAGATAATACAGTATATGTATTGCTGAATGCAGGGGTCAGCCAGCGAACAAAGGTGAATACAAAACGAGATTGCAGTTGATAATGCTGCATCTCACAATAGTGACTTTAGTGTTGTTAACGGAAACACAGTTTCTTAGTGTGAAGCACCCAAAAACGAAAAGTCTCGATTCTCTGAACCAGGAGATTTAAATACAAAAGAAAACGACAACAAAAGCAGCGTGTCAGTGACACATTCATCAAGAGAAAATGTCTTTGGCAACGTAGTGTTAGAAGAAGAGTAGTGTCATTAGTACAGTTTTACACTACATGTTTCAGGCACTTCATGTGAAGCAGAGGGTATATATATATTTTTTTTTTTGTATATATATAAGTGAAAAACATCCTTTTCTTTGCCGTCACACACACTTTGCCGTTTGTTCACAAACTTGTGTCTCGGTGTCCAAATCCATTAATACTCTTTTTCTAACCATCAAACGTGCCCTCGGCTCTCTAATCACAGTTCTGGGGACGAGTTGTCCATACGTTTCTGGTGTATTTGTTGTATTTTAAAATGTTGGAAGTCTCTAGTTAATTGTTTCTGTGAGTCTATGCTCAACTTTCTTCTTCTTCTTAGTCGTTTCTTCCTGGGCTGTAGGCACTAAAGTCTAAATCTTTTCTCTTGTTGACACGCCGGACTCAGGCCTCCTGTTTTGGTCTTGGCCAGCATTGGGTGTTACCGAAAAACTTTCAGGGGTGTTTTTAGCTGCTATAGCTGTTGGTTTTGGTCCTGCAACTTCGGAATCTACATGTCTGCTAATCCTTAAAGCAAAAGTTTGACATTTTTGGATTGCTACAGATGAAGCTAACAGCCGGTTAGCTTAGCTAAGCATAAAGACTCCAGGAAGTCACTGCACCCGGCTAAGAATTAGTCTGGCCCGTAAAACATGATGTAACGTGTATATAACGGTGATTTTCAGATGCTGTTGGCAGACATGAGAATGGTGTTGATCTTTTCGCATAACGCATTGCAGAAAAGTGAAGAAGTATACTTCCCAAAATGTCAAACCGTTCCTTTAAGAGACTCCGTAAAGCAATGTTTGTGTTTGCTACCTCTTTTAGATCCTTAACGGGTCTCGATCCTCTTTGCTCCTTCACTTGTTGTCTTTGAAACTGACTTAGTGTGACTACAAGCCCCTGCTTCTTCATCTCTTTAGGTTTTTTTTGTTTGTTTGTTTTTTTCTCAATAATGTCCGTATCCCATCGACATTCCCATTCCGATTCCCAGCCCCAGCCCCAGGCTCTCCCTCAGCCCCCTCAGCTGCTCCTCTCCCAGCCGGGTCTTGTCCTCCAGCTGCCTCTGCTCCACCAGCAGCGCCGCCTTCATCTTCACAAAGTGGCTACGAGGGAAAAAAAAACCAGACATAAATATTCACTAATGAAACATGTAACTTAGTGCACAGCACGGGCCATACATGGATTGATTAGTGAACTACTTGACTCTTAAATTGAAAATCTTTTGGCACTTTAAATCACTTTTTTATCTTATCCTTTATATTTATGGCATTTTGTGAATAAGAATGTTTCCTAACAATGTTTGTTTTAATGGCAACAAAGATAAGTCACCTAATATTCAGACTTTCAGCAGGTTTGATCATTTAGGTTCTTGTTATTGTGACCTAAACCAGCAAACCCTTTGAGTCCATTTCTTTGAAATTTTCGAAATTTCGTGGCCAATAAAACATTTTCTTGTTTGTTAATGTCTTTGTGGTAATATGTCTGTGTAAGCCTTCCCTGTTCCTTTTTCATACAACAGCCCAAACGCCCCAAGACGATAGAATGCTGGTCTATCAAAAAGCTAGCAGTCACGTACTCTTCAGCAGCCTATTTGGTATGTGTTATGCTGCTGAGGTGTAGTGTGTTGTACCTGTAGTCTCTGTGCTGCTCGGGGGAGAGGCAGCGGGCCAGCACCCGGCTGACGGCCTGCTCTCGGCGGTCGACGTGGTCCTTCAGGTCCTGAGCCTCAGACAGCTGCCTCAGGAGCTGACGCTTCTTCTCCAGCAGGGGGAGCTAGAGGGCAGAGATACAGAAAGACACCAGGGTAGTACATTTTCTCCATTTAAAAGGTGCAGTAAGATTGTTGATATTTGAACTCAACTGCCAAACAGATACAACCCCCCGCCCCCTTCAGAAGCTCTTATTCAGTTGCGCAGTTGCTCTCCACTGACTGCAAGACCCAGGCGGACCCAGGGCATGCTGGGAAAAGCCTGGCCCTCAGCTGATCTAACAGCTGACTGGTTCAGAATCGACTCAACATGAAGACGTTTTATATCAACTTTTTATAGTTTTTGAATTGGAGGGATTTTAACTGCTATTTGTCTGATTTAAAGGCTTATTCTGTACGGAACACATGTTGTGTGGCTGATAGTTGTGTTCAGAAGTCACAGAGACTAAATCTGTTCAGATTACGGATCATCTACAGTCTGTTGTTTATTAACATCAGCAACAGATCGCATGTAGAGCATTTTAACAGCTACTCTGTCTTCATAAAAACAACTGGAGACTGTGTACAAGCTGATATATGGGTCTGATAACATTTTAATAAATCGGAATCGGACCTAACAGGATGTGAGTGTTTCTATGACTTCCTGTTCAGCCTGAAGGCTGCTGGAAGCGGCTGGAAACTGTCCGACTTGACCGCGGATTTTTGTCACCGCCCCCGGCTCTCGTCCACTTTACAGGCGAGGCGCAGTTCATCCCGAACGAGCCTATTCACTTGTCAATGGGAGTGTCTCTCAGTGGACTCACATGTCATTTGTGCACACATTTTTTTCCCATCCTTTCCATCAATACATAGCCCTTCCCTTAAAGATACAATTTAGCACAATTTTCTTTCCAAAAATAGGACCAAATGTACAAAGTTGTTACAAAACAGACACATTTTTGCATCTTAAGCTCACTTGTGAATCTCAGCTGTGTTACTTATGTAGCACGTTAAAGATGTCATGCTGCCCCACAGGCTCTGAATATGATGCTGAAGTTTAGTTTGAGTATACTATCAATTAAACTGTTAAAAGACCCATTTTGGGGGCATTTAAAAGCTGTGTTTAACTTCAGAAAATTACACGTACACCTGGCCACCCCCCACTGCCCTTCCTCCTCCTTTCCTCACCCTCTCGTGGTGCTCCGTCTCGGGGTCCAGTGTCTCCAGCGTTGTCTCCACTCTCAGCAGCCGGCCGGACAGCGACAGCAGCAGGCTCACCACCTTGTCCAGGTCGCCGATGAACATGCGGAACTTGTCCACCTCGTTGGGCTTACACACCGCCACCACCATGCTCTCCACCTGGGGACGCAGACAGAGAGACACACAGAATAACGAGAGAAAAAAAATAAGGGAGGCTCACAGCTGAAGAGATTCACTGACAAAAGATTTATCAGCAAGAATGTTCGTTGAAGTCACTTTTTCAGAAAAAATGCGAAAAGTTCACAGATATGAGCTTCTAAAATGTGAATATGTGCTGGTTGTCTCAGTCTTCTATGATACATATTTAGGTACTTTTTACTGTTGGTTGGACAAAAGTAGCAATTTGAATATGTCAAGTAGGGCTTTGAGAAAATATGACTCCTCTACTTTTTATTTTTAGATATTCTTAGCCTCATTAAGAAATTGGATTAATAGATCATGAAAATAATTGTTAGTTGCAGCCTTATAAATTAACATTTAGTCAACAGCGAGTATGCAAAACTGCAAGAGTGAAAGAGGAAATACATCAAGGGCACGCCAATGAGAAAATGGGGTGAAAAGAAGAATGACCACTAGTAATAAGTCAAATAATAAATAATACATAATCATTTAAGTTATTTATCAAGCAAACATGTCAAACATTCACCTATTTCAGTTTCTAAAATGTGAAGATTTGCTGTTGTCTCTTTTATATCATTGTAAATTGAATATTTTGGGGATTTGGACTGTTGATTGGACAAATAAGCTATTTAAAAACCCCACCTTGGACTCACCGGACTCCAGATGGGCATTCTTTCCCCTGATTCCTGACATTACATAGATTAAACGATGAATTGAAAAAATGATCAACTGGTTTATCTATAATAAAACACTGATTAGGTACGCCTAATGAAGTACTCAAATAAAGTTAAACCTATTCTTAGTAATACGAGATGTTAGTGGAATCCCTAAGTGAGTGCATTAAAGTTCCTCCTTCACTTTCACCACATCCAGTTTTGGGAGGTACAATGTCACAAGTAAAAGCCAGAAGAGAGACGACTGGAAGAATAAGAGGATGAACTTTTCTCCCCACCTCCTCTCCCAGCTGTGCGTTGGCTCTGATGTCCTCCTGCAGTCCCCTCTGAGCTTCTCTCAGCACTCCCAGCTTTTTGCGGAGGCTCTCCATCAGCTGTTTCTGCACGACGGACGGAGAATTTGTTTAAACACCTCAAAGTGAAAACAACAGGCCACACGTGTCTGACAGCTTCGCGTTATCATCGTGTTAGTCTGTATACACAACGTTCCACTTCCAGGATTGTTCCGGTGCCGCCGGAAATTCCGCCGGATTTCACTCATTAATTGTGTTGGAATTCTAAACTCCAGTGGATTTATGAGGACTATGGTTAACTGCTCCTCAGATCTCTGCAGGGTAAATCCAGACAGCTAGCTAGACTATCTGTCCAATCTGAGTTTTCTGTTGCACGACTAAAACAACTTTTGAACGTTCACATGTTCCACCAAAACAAGTTCCTTCCTGAGGCTATTTTGCAGAGGGACCTTAGCACCGCCCAAGACAATTGTGATTGGTTTAAAGCTTTAGTGCGTAACTTTTTGATATTAATGAACGTCGGTTACATTCAAGCCATTGCCAAATGAGTTGATACAAAGTTAATTATGACTATCAGCTCCACACAACTCTCTCTGTAGCCTATTTCTCAGTATGACTATGTTCAGAACATTGTGTCATCCGGTGACTTTCGCGCGCAGAAACTCGAGTGAAGATTATTACCTCTTCTGAAGAGTCCATCATGTTTTTTTAATCCTCCGTGTCCTCCGTGGCTACTAGTAACTGTGTGGAGGAGGGGTGGAGGAGGGGTGCAGGCTTGTTTCATGTGGATGCACCAACATAATTGTTGTCATTACTTAGAATTCCTCACGGGGGAGACAGAAACTACGCACTATAGCTTTAAAGAAATGCCAATAAACCAGAGCACGTTTTTCTCCCATCCCAGAATGCTGTGTGGACTAGCCAGACCCTCCTCCGCAGCACTGTGGAGGAAGGTCTGGCAAAGTGAGACTATCATTATGTTAACTTTGGCTGGAAAATATTAAAAAATACTGATTGTACAACACTAGCAGTTCTGGTAGCGAGACGGTAGCTGCACGGGTTACCTTGTAGGTCAGCTCGTCGTCCTCGTCCCTTTCTCTGTTATCAGTGAATTCCTTCATCTGCGACAGCAGCTGCGCCTTGGCTGTCGACGTGCTGTAATAGGACGAACAGCTGGAGCTTGCACCGGAGCGCCTGGGGAGGTCATTTTACTTACACAGAGATAAAACACAGAGGCGAAGCGATAGAACAGACGCACAGTCGTAAAATACAGTGATTAGAAAAAGTACATGAATAAGAAGTGCAATCAATTATGTGGGCAAAGTGAGGCAAAAGAAAAACAAAGTGGCATATGGAAAACATTTCAAGTCCACACAAGCAAATACAACTTGAAACTGTAGGAGTTTACTGTGCAGATTACACCAGAAATGAAAGGACAAGCTAATGGTTGCTAATGGCAGAGAAACAAAATTATTTGTAAAACTATAAAACTACAAAGAATATGAAATAATTCAAATCCACCTGATACCAAGGACATAAGGGAATAGAAGAGAATGTAAACCTAATCAAAGGTTTGTATTTAAATGTACTGTTGTCTTCATATGAACATAATCCAAACTTAATTTAAAGTATGTTCTTTGTTTTTTGTATCTGGGCTTTTTTTATGTATTGTGTATATATATTTAAATATTCCTTCATGACATTACTTTTTACACAGAGTTCATTGTAACCTCATAAGATTTAAAAATGTTTGTTTTTCCACATTGAAAGAGTTTTTTCACTTCCACTATCAATAACTCATTGTGGTAGAAAAATGATTTAACAGAAGAAAAAGTATGAAGAAATGTATGTTTGGTTTCTGCCTTGTCTTGGTTTGGTATCTTGAAATGCCTCAGTCCTTCACAGTCGGCATATTTTATGTGAGGAGGCTCCGAGTGTCTCAAGGTTAAGATTAGATGAAGACCTTGGAGATGTCCAGAGTGAAATGGTAAAGAGCCTGGACCAAGGGTTAAAGCCTTTATAAACAACATTGTTTTGCTTCCTCTAAGGTGGCGTGATGATGCTGGATTCTGTATGACGTGGGATGCACAGTATAAGGCCGAGTAATTGTATTGTTAATTTCAGTTTTTGGGATATCTCTGTCCATGCGCACGCGCTGTGCCAAAAGCTTCTCTGATCAAATTTGTGTTGTAATATACACATGTTCAAGCAGGGACAACTGAGGCTCATCGAGTTTGTTCTATTATTCGTCAAAGGGAGGGTTTCCCCACACCACTCATCAACTGGAATTTAATTAAAAGCCTTTAAGTGCCGCAACTTCAACTGTAAGTCCTGTGTTCATCGGTGTTTTAAGCCCCCAACGTCTCCTTGCAGGCAGCGCTGCCTGGAAGGCACTAGGATTTGGCAATGGTTATGGTTAGGGTTAGAGTTAAGGTTAGGGTTAGGTGCCTTGAAGTCAACGGTCGCAGCGCTGCCTTGAAGTCAATTAGACAATGGTTATGGTTATGGTTATGGTTATGGTTAGGTGCCTTGAAGTCAACGGTCGCAGCGCTGCCTGGAAGGAGACATTGGAGGCTTAAAACACCATTGAGGAAGTCCTGTACAGTAATAATCTTTCTAGCTTTGAATGTGATTATTCATTCATTTGCCATACATACTGTATATTCATATTGGAAAACATTCTTACTAATGTGTTCTTACTAATATATAATATGTGATATTAATCTCAAACATATCGCCCAGACCTTTGTAGATAAAATAAAACCACATTTTTGATATGGTTCACCAAATTGTGATGTTGTAAATTAAATTCCCTTTCCTATACTTTTTCCATCATCTAAACTCTCTAGGACTTTCTGTTAAACGTGGCAACAATTACCCATCTGGCACCTGTGTTTGCAAAAACACACCATTTGTAAATGTAACGGGGAGAGCAAAAAAAAAAAAGAAACCTGGCCGCATGCAGTAAGGTGCTCTGGAAAGGTTATGGGAAACAGGGAGTAAGCTTAGTGACAAGAACAGTTAGGTCTTGTACAAATCAAATGGTCTGTGTAATTAACACACACACACACACACACACACACACACACACACACACACACATTGCAGCACTCAGGCTTAAGCCTCTCTCTCGTTACCTATCCAAGCTGTCGGTGTTGTGCTCTGTGTTTTGGTAGGCCCCTCTCCAGCTCTCCCTGCCTGACTCTCCCTCACTGCTGTGAGGGAAGAGCTCCTCCAGGCTCAGCCGCTCTCTGCTGCTCTCCCCGGCCTCCAGCTCCTCCTCCACGGAGCCGCTCTCCGCCCTTGTCCTGCCCGACGGCGAGGCCTCGGTAGAGTCCGCTAAGGTGTCGATGTCCGTTTCCAGGACCGTAACTGGCAGCGCGAAGCAAGGGAGCTCGCTGGTGATCGGCTCGTCCACCGCTGGAAGTCCGTCATCCTCCTGGAAGTCATCGATGTCCGTTTCCATGGGGATGTCCAGGTCTGCATCCAGGCTGTGCGCAGGACTCGGGCTGAGGGTCGTCTCGGATTCTGTTCTTGGTTCGGGGATCTTCTGGGGCTCGATGCTCTGAAAGCCTCTGCTCATACGAAGCTGCTGCTGCTGCTGCTCGTAGTCTACGGAGAAGTAGGACTCAGGAGGTAGAACCCTGCCAACGCCTCCATTTTCTAGGACAGGTGGATGTGTTGAGTCGCTATGAACTCTGGGAGATGGGGCTCGCTCCCACTCAGCTCCTGGTCTCACGTTGGACTGCTGTTGGTGAGGTTTCACTGTTACTCTGCCCTGGTCAGAGTTGACGATCATCTCAGATAAACTGCAAAGACACGGATACACTTTATTGACACAAATATAAAAACGATTGGACATTTTTAGTGAGTTTCAGATGTATATATTTATAAATAATTCATATTTTGGGTACCTAGAAAACATGGAAACATTACATTTTTGGTCACTTGGTCAAGTCAAGAAATGGTGGTAACAGGTGCAACAGAAAAACAAAGCTATTCAGCTTACTAAACAATACTAACCAGAAGGGTGACGAGTACATTTCAAAAAAAAAATTTCACAGATGTTTAGGATTTTTTGAGGTCCACTGTTATTGAGATTATTTTTTATTTAAACTTTCAGGTCTCCAGCATGGCTAACAAACCAGGATTAACACACTTTAATCCCTTCAGAAGAGTGTAGTAATAAAACCTGAACCATGTGCATTCCCATTATATTGCGATATAACTATAAATCTTGGAATTTGTCTATGTGGGCGTATATTGTGTATGCGTGCACTGATGCATGAGTTGCCCTATGTTTGTTTAGTTGTGTGAGGAATATTTTCATGCTTCTTATTCGTCACTGGTAACCTGTACTAATGTTTAAGACCAATAAAAAAATTTCCAATCAAAAAATAAATCTTGGAATTTTCTACCGAGCTCACCTGCTCGTGCTGTTCTCTGTAGGCAGAGGTGGAGGAAAAGTTGATAAAACCTCCACCCTCTCCTGCTGTCCATACGTGCCCCTCACGTCCCTCTCTTTCTGGGGCGGAGCCACTGGTCTGAAGGCCCTCCTGGAGAACATGGGACTTGGCGGAGTAACAGCAAAGGACCGATCCTGAAACGGAACCTGATTCTGATTGGATGGAGCGTGGGAGAAGGGGTGTTCCTGCATTTGTGGTCGATTCTGATTGGACGAGGTGTGAGGGTATCTGTGTTCCTGGGTCTGGCTGCAGCTGCATCGCGGGCAGCCCTCCGACACTTCCTGCCTCTCTGGAGGAAGACTGTAGGACCTCTGTCTGGACGTGTCGAGTGGAGGGACGCGTGAAGAGGAGTTAGTCGAACAGCGTCCCTCTGCAGTGTCAAAGGAGGGAGGGATGGAGTGAGGGGAAGAAGAGGAGGAGGAGAACAGGGTGTGGTGAGACGCGCGCCTGCGGTGAAACTGCTCCCACTTTGGGGGCGGCGGTCTCGGTGGAGGTGGCGTCTTCTTCCTGTTTGGCCGGGCGGTGTTGGCAGCTTCTCCTCCCCTGATGGCGCCTGCCCATTCCTCCACCTCGCTCAGGGTCTGGCTGGTCGTCGCCGAAATCGACGGCGACCAGCGGTGGCTGCTGTCGAAGCGGAGGTCGTTTTCGGACATGGCGCGTCCTCGGAGTGAGAGAGGAGCCGGCGGGGGAGCGAACGCGTACCCGTTGCGATCATCGTTGCCGCCGTCAGCCAGTCTGTGGCCCCATCGACCCTGATGGTGCTGATGATACTGATCAATGCTCTCTGGAGGCCTGGACTCCCGTCTGCAGCTCGAGTAGTCCCTGTGATGTGGACATTAGAGTGACAGAGGATAAAAAAAAAAAAAAAATTATATTTCTTTGTCAACAAACAAATACAGAGTAAAAGGTAGAGATGGCCCGATACCATGTTTTGAGTCGGATACCTGAACTTGCGTATCGCCCGATACAGAGTACCGATCCGATACCAGTGTGTTATATATTTTATTATGTTTTAACAACTGTATACTACTATCCCTGTATGGATGTGATATTATTTCTATCTTTGATGTCAGTCTGGCTCAGGTTAAACTCTGTGAAACATGAACAGTGAATGCCACAGAACTTTCTTTTATTCTCCAGTTTGACAGTCAATTATAACGGAAAAAGAACATAAATAAACTACTTTAACATAGATTTTCTTTAGGGCTTTATTACGTGGTATCGGATCGGTGCATAAACTACAGTACTTCCCGATACCGATACCAGCGTTTTAGGTAGTATCGGTATCGGAACATCTCTAGTAAAAGGGGCACATTAAAGAAGGCGTGAAAGTGCCCCAAAACTGTTTCTCTAGCACATTAAAGGAACAGTTCATTCTTCATCTTGTTTTTTTCCCGAGAGTAAGACCACAGACCTTATAAAGCAGTTTTTTATGAGTTTTGAGTGTTAAACTTTCTTATTTAGTGATGAATACCTAAAGAGATAATTCAACATTAAAGGAAATACGTTTGTTTGCCTTCTCGGCTAATCTGTTTTATTGGGACTGTGTAGGATTGGTTTGATCACATTAGATTGAGTTTATTTGGCAACATTTGCAATCAATCTCACAACTGTCAACAGTTTCTTATGTTGCTAAATTTTAAATGGTGCCATGAAAAATGTGACTTCAAACTAGAGAGAAGAACAGAGGGGGGAAAAAAAACACCCATTATCATGAAAAATAATTAAAACTGCTCTAAATTTGGCTGAAAAACATAGCAAAAATCTAGGTTTTAGGGCCTTGGAGGATGTGAGATTTTTGCAGAGAAATTTCCACATGTTACGAAACAAAAACAGCCGGAGAAAGTGGTTAATTACAGTAAATGTTTCCTTTTTGCATTCCAGACTTTCTGAATGTTTCTGTCTCAGGTCAAATATGAGTAGAGGCTTTTCTTTACAAGCCATGCATGTCCTAAATTCCCCCTTTACATCCTAACATGCAGGAATCACCATCCAACCACATATCATTATGGGCACATTTTAAGCATGGATGATTGCTCTGCAAACTTAAGAGCTCATTATAGTCAAATCACAGCCAGGCATGACTGAGTGGGATTTCCGCCGCGTCAGTGCACAATGGGCCGACCCCACCTAATGTCTCCGGAGACTCACTTAGAGACAATCAGAGATGGAGCAAGTGTGTGCCAGCCATGTCAGAAAGAAATATATAAGATACTTTGTTCATATGAATGTGTCTGTGTTTGGACTGTGTGGTTGCTACAGGAAGTGGCTCACCTCTCGGTCAGGCTGTACTTCCTGTTGAGCTTGGTCGTTTCCTGTTGCCGGGCGGGATACGTCTGTGGAAGACATTTAAAGCCGGTTAATAACACCGAAGGAATGAAGGAAGGCTTCAATCTGTTGCTCAGCACAGGTCCCTGCTGAAGGGAAGTGGGTGTGTTTACTCCACCCTGTCATTTACTTGAATGGTGATAAGGTTATTTGAGGTGGTGATTTTTCTGATGGCAAAAACCTGCCTGGCACGCTCGCACTTTATTTTAGCTTCTCTGTTTTATATTCTGTGTCTCCTTCTACGGCTACCAATTATGTTCTTGATTTATAATATAGTCTATAAAATGTCAATTAATAGTTAAATATATGAAGTTTGCATTTTCTAACTATGTGCAAGACATACAGCAAAATATTTATATTTGAGAGTCTGCGACTAGTGAATTTTGGCATTTTTGCTTAAAAACGACTTTTCTGTCAATAAACAAGTCAATTAATCAATGTATTGTTTCAACTTTATCTTTCTCAGCGCTGTTGTTGCATCCCTACATTTAATTTATATAAATTCTATTTAAATTGAATTGAACTCAATTACACTTTATAATTATTTAATTCTGAGCTATGCGTTTGTTTGTTTTTCCCTGTCAACCGTATCTAGAGGGCTTATCTGCAGATAGTTTGCTCAGTTGTCGTTGAGTTCGTTAGATTCTCAAACTATTATTTCCAAAGTCAAGAATGACCTTTCACGCTTAATTTTGTAATTTGTTAAAAAAAAAATGCTTTAGTAACATTACTGCTGTTCTTATTCTTATAAAACACACACTGATTTACTAAAACTTCACACTGAAACCAGTTTACCTTGATAGATAAATAAACAAACAAACAGCAATCCTTTAAGTAAGGGACTGAGAAAGACTGAGAAAACTGTCTCTTGTTGATCCAAGAAATAATGCTCATTATGGCTACAGGATACGTCTGCACAATGCATTTAACCTGGTTTATTACCCCACCAGTGGAATGCTGAACAAACTCATTGCACTCTCATTAGGGGACAGATAGGGCAGTAGACACACACACACACACACACACACACATTCTTGTGCAGAGGTATTTTCATACTGTCTGCGATGCAAATCTGAACATTCAGATGGTATTTTTGTTGGAATGGCGCGACGTGAATTTAACATATTTGGCCGTTACTTGCGGTCAACGGAGCATAAAATCCATAAAACTGATAACGTTGTGATAAAAACTCCACACCACAAGTACCTGAATGGCCCCTCTGCACTTAAATGTATTGTCTCTCAGGATTTAAAGGGACATTAGGTAATTCATAGCTTCTTTTGGCCTCTACTGGTGAATAGCTGGAATTAAAACATCTACAATTTTTTTTGCTGAACCTCTTGTCTATATTCCTTTAAGTAGACATTCATAAGAAAAGTCATCACCATGCAACATACATAATTAATAATACTGAAGTAGTGCTGATCTAAGACCTTTTTCAATTCATATAAAATTAATTTTCATGTAGTTAATACAGTATATCAATCAAGTTTAATCCAGCGTTTCTTGTCCTGGTTCAAGATATTGAAAACCAACATCTGAGAATAATTGTGTAACTAACAAAACATACACTGTGAATTCAATTTATAAATTGTTAATATGCTTCATTTATAGTTTAATCAGCATTATGCACACTACGCTTTCAGCACTGACCTTTATAAAATGAATGTGCTTTGAGAAAATTGCATCAAAGTGGGGATTTAATGTTCATATAATGAGAAAAATAAATAAATCTAATAGTCTAATTTTGCCAACAGCAATTCAACTATTTCCTAACCTTTCCAAAAAAAAGAAACGAGAGCCCATTGAGTGACACACCATGAATAATAATAATCATACTAACAATGATAATAATAGCAGCAAGTTACATTACTATACTTTCACATTCTGTGTCCTTCCTCTGTCCAAAACAAACACATAATGGAGCATGAAAGCAAACAACGTAATAAATGAACCTGAATTCCTCATTTAATTTAAAATGGGAACTGTTTGAATGTTATAGTGGACAAACATGTAGGCCCTGATATGTATATGTTTTCCTTTGTGTCTGTACATTGTCTTATTACAGCCTTGTAGCCCATCCAGCACATCTGTTACCATTAAAAATATTGGACGTCGTCAGCGGCAGACATAAAAAAGAACTAGGGATTATCGCTGTGGCATCAAACCACCAACCATTCGAAAACAACAAAACAGAACTGCTGAACTGAAAATACATTTAGTCCAAAACAAATGCCAGTTTGGCGTTGCTCAGTGTCAAGCAATAAGGTTATTAATAGGTTCACAGGAGGGTCAAACATTCAGACGAGGGGCTGCACCCCCCGCCAAGAGATTCCAATCAAATTGTGGTAAAAGATGTAACCCAACGCTGCTATTATCGCTGACACAAGTGTCGGCCGCTGTTGCCCAATCTCCCTAAGTTCCACAAGCTATTTGAATTTTCAATGAGATTTCAGACTTTGACTGCACGCAGGATGCGAGATTTGACTTCAAACCAACCGTTCAACCACGAAAGGACTTGGAGAGAGTGGCCACTTATAGCGCCAACATCCAAGAGTGGCCACTTGATCCCCTTTCTTGGGCTGGTTTTAAAAAACCAAGATCGTTTTCAGTCTCCAGTGGTCATTTCAGTTTAGTCCAAAACCACAGTCTGATTTCAGCAAGCTGCAAAGTTTATCTTTGACTCTGAAAGGCGTTACTTGGTTTCAGTGCTCTTGGGACACAGGCTGTTTTTTAGCTTAGCAAGCCTGTTGCTGGAAATCTGTTTGGCTCATAAACATACTTGTAAATGGATGCAATTAGAACCGCTAACATCCTAGTATCTCCACACAGATTGATGCCTTAAAAAATGTTTTCAGGTCTTATGAATGTTGCTTTAGTATAGGACTTTCTTTATCAGTAATGTTGTTTTGGTTGTAGCCCATCTAGGCCAGTGTTTAACAGTTTGAAAATTAAGCTTTTTTTTTTTACCTAAAATGAGTGCTAGTAAAAGTTAAACATAAGATAAAGCGGGGGGTCAAAGTGCAGACCAAAACCACAATGTCCCAGAAACATCGGAAAGTTATAAAGATTGTTGGATGCGGCCCCCCCTAATTATGAGGTTAGAAAGGTGCAGGGGATTGCATTTAAGATGCTGTTTGACCAACTGACAAGCACTTCAGTTGAAGCATACCAACCCCTATACACAATTATTAGAATAATTACAATAATTATGCTACTGACACACAGTGACATTAATACACAATAAATAATCTAGCAGAGTCTCTGAGTAAGTACATGTAGGTACCCCCATAGAATGCTTGGCCCAAATAGCAACTGACCGATACTTTAACTCAGTCCTGATCACTATCATCCACTCTTCCAGCCCACATTTCACTCTCTGTCTCTTTTTGTCTATAAATCTGACAGAGTCAAGTTTATAATCCAGATCCAGACTCTACTGAGAGCTAACCTGGCAACCCCTGAGTCCTTAATGACCCATAAAAAGGCAGTGTGTCTTTCATGAAAGGTAAAAAACAAAAGGTGCAATATTTTCGTGTGGGTTCATGAATATGTTTTCATGCATTTTTGAGTGAGAGCAGCACTCTTACCTCTGTAGGTGTGTAGCTCCTCGCTGTGTATCCCTGGTGAAGAGGTTGCTGGTTCTCCATGGGCTGGGAAGGGGTATTGACAGGATAAAAAGCAGATCGCGGGACTTGATTCTGGGTTTGGCTATTGGAGAACGCCTGAGTCTTTGGCTGGAAGTTGTGTTGGAAGTCAGGATTTCTTTCTTTGATGCCATATAACTCCTGACGTGAGGTGAGCTGAGCATCTTCTTCCCTTTCCTTCTCTCTTTCTCTCTCGAGCTCTTTCTCTCTGGTCCTCTCCATCTCTTTTTCTCTCTCCAACTCAAGCTCCCTCTCTCTTTCCCTTTCCCACTGTCTCACCCTCTCCTCTCGTTCCCTCTCCCGCTGAATCTCCCTCAGCCTTGACCTCTCCATTTCTAATTCCCTCTCCTGCTGCCTCTCCCTTTCTCTCAGCCTCTCTTCCCTCTCGCGTTCCCTTGCCCTCTCCTCCCTCTCTCTCACTTGTTCCCTCTCCTTCTCTTTTTGCCTCTCCCTGCTGGTACTCACAGACAGACTCCTGGCTTCCACAGTGTTTGGAAGCAGGGCGCTTTCCTGCTGAAGTCCTCCCTGGTAGGAGTATCTTCTTTGGGTTGAGTGCTGACCGAGCTCTCCTCCCTGGAGCTCCAGATGGTGGGAAGGTTTCTTCTGCCTGCGACTCGACAGATTCGAAGCATTTGGCCCAGACATACCCTTGCTCGTCTCCTCAAAAAACTTCATTCTATCTGCAAACGGAAGGATATCTGACTCATCCATCCGTGAACAGGAAGAGGAGCGACTGTATGAGGACTTGGATGAGGAGGTGAAGACACAAACCCCATGCCGGGACCCTGTGACTCCCAACACCTTCTCACCCAACACTCCACACCGGCGTTCTGGTTCGGGTTGGAGTTTATGCTCTGGGGTCCAACGCCAGCGCCGGGCTTTGCCAGCAGGGGCTGGTTCCTCCACAACTCGGACACTGACACCAAAATTAGGCACTCCTGGGTCCAGAATCTGGACAGACCTGGATAGGTTGTTGTTTTGAGTATAGGTTGTTGACTGAGTCTGCAAGACATCATGGCTTGATTCACTAGAGATGGTTGCTCTCTCGACTGGTGCTGCGGTGCCGGCATCTTGGGGACTAACGTGCGAGTTATCTTTGGCACTCCTCTCCTGGGCAAGCAGGTCTGGGTCTGCCCCCTCCTCATTGAGGTCTGGACCCTCTTCCTCCTGGACAGTTTCCCCACTACAGAGCAACCCTCCTGGGCCACGGCTCCTCTGAAGCTGGGCCTTTTTCCTCTGGATCTCATTGCGGAGGTTGGTAGCAAATCGTTCGCTACGACGACGGTTCCGACGATGGTTCCTGGACGCGTTTGTCCTCTTCATGTCGGTCTCTCCTGCCACACCCTCCTCACTTTTACCCCCACTTCCTCCTCTATCCACTGCACTCTGCTCCTCCAGTAAGGTGTCCATACTGGCAGCAGCACTAACAGGCTCAAAATCTCTCTCTATTATCTGGTCAGAGCTCAACCTTCCCTGGGTTGACGATCCTGCCGGGTCCCCTGGTACGCTTACAGAGCGTCCCCAAGGGTGGTGATGCTCCATTGGCGGAAGGGACCCTCCATTTACACCCATTCCTTTCAGCCTATCAATTGTATCTCCATCATCCTCATCCCCGTCCAAGAACACAGACCCTGGGGTCGAGCAACGGCTGCCTCCCCATTTGTTTGATGGCGCGTGGAGGTGGTTGTGAGAAGCTTCTTGGTCTTCCCTCGTTGGCTGGAGTGATGAATGGGACCACTGGCTGCTACAGGAGGACATGGAGGGATCAGAAGTGTTTGACGGATTGTGAGGCTCCAATGAAGAGCCATCACTGTTAAACTGCAATAACTGAAGTTGTGTAGCGAGGAGCTTATCTGGGGCGCTGTGCCGGTGAAGCCCCGTAGAGGAGTGCTTGTTCTGCGAGTGAGTTACATGAGACTCCTCTTGAACCTCCGTGGAGGACTCCGCAGGTAAGGAGCAAGGACTAGAGGAGGTGATGGGGACTAGGGAGGCCGTCGCTGGATCAGAGAGGTGATCTGAAGTGGTCTCTGAACTGCAGTCTTTATTTGCACTCGTATCACATCTGATATGTCTAATGTCTTCAGTCCGTCTTTGGATATAGTGCGAGTCTAAGGTATCCTCTTTGAAATTCCCAGTTTTGTCACCTTCTTCTGGTGCAGCGAAGCCATTATGAATTCCTGATTCAACATTCAAAGAAGACCTGTTTTCGTCATGATAGAACGAAACACTGGAAATTTCAATTGGAGCGGAGACGCAGCGTTTGTTGGCGGCATTAGGGCGACTCCGAGTTGCCCTAAAACTGTCCTTCCTGGTTGGAGGCTGAGGAGGGTTCATCTTTCTCTCAGCTCCTCTTTCTTCATTTCTCACGATCTCAAAGTCTCCTCCCCTCCGCTCCTCCTCATAACAGCAGGAGGAAGGCCTTTCTTTTACCTCAACAGGCGTTGGTCTTGGCCTGGTCAGCGACCTGGACTTGAGTACAATAAGCTGCATCTCATCCGGGGCCTCGCCATATGAACTCCGCAGGGTTGAGGTATCACCACCAGGGTAGCCTCGACAAGCCGGCCCCAGGCTCTGGAGGAGGTTGTCCATGGAGCAGGCGTCACCGCGCCTCAGTGGCACTGTGGCGTAGTCGGATGTGTTCGAGCTGGCGGAGAATGAGCTGTAGGCAGAGTCTCTGTTGTTGTTGAAAAGGGTGGGGTCAACGGGGGAATTCTGGGAGTCAGAGTACTGCTGTGTGGTCGGTGTCGGTGTGTCCAAGCTCTCCATGGAGCCCAGGGAACTGCTTCGGTCTGTGGAGGAGTAAGGTCTGGACAGCTGACCCCACTGCAAGGATAAGTCACTGCAAAGACAAGGAGACAAGAAGATCAACTCGTGTTAATTGTTAGCCGATCTTCAGACAAAAGAAGCAAACTGACCACACATTGTTCTCTGGGCACTTGTATTTGTTATTTTCTCTGACATTTTAGAGTCTATTAATCGACAAATGGAAACTATTTTTAAAAACCACATACAACAAGTCATCTTTAATTTTTTTAAGTGGCAATTTTTGATTTCCCCCCCGGGACCTATACAGTATATTGTTCTGGAATACAACTTTTGATCTGTACATCTGGGGAATCTGTTTTCTATCATTCCTAAGCTGAAGATCCACGGCTGCCCCATGTGTTTTTCAAAGACCCTCGGAGGAAGCCTCTTAAGGCGGAGAGGGATTTCCTTCTCATTAACTCTTACTGCCCGGAGTCAAAAGCTCTAAGTCATCCCCTTGAATCCACTCTTCCTCTTTCATCCCTTTCTTCCTCTTGTTGATTCTTTCTGTCCCATCTCCCTTACATCAAATGTGGATTCAATCCAAAATGAAAACCACTTTTTGAAACCTACTTATTCAAATTTGATTGACTAAAATGAGAACAAATTTGTTTCCGTTTACTGGTTAGGTCAGTTAGGCTTTGCATTGATTACATGACAATGTTTAAAGAACAGACCGTTCATGCTTAAGTCAGTACTAACCAATATTTCGTTTATACAGCCCAAAATCATAACTTTGATCCAGAGGGCTCTACAATCTGTTTACAAACACCTGTTATCCTTGTTTATCAGTGTTTTAAGCCCCCAACGCTGCCTGGAAGGCACTAGGATTAGGCAATGGTTATGGTTATGGTTAGGTGCCTTGAAGCCAACGGTCACAGCGCTGCCTGGAAGGAGACGTTGGGGGCTTAAAACACCATTGAGCGTTATCCTTAGACCCTTGATTCAATCCTCAATAGAAGCAGAGGAGGAATACCGCTTCCACAACTGCACACCATGCAAGCACAATGCCAATGGTTTGAATCTGACCTGTGAACTCTGTTACACATTACTCTCCTCTTTCGGTTTCCTTCTACTTCTAACTGTATAATAATAATAACAGGCAAAAGAATGTAGTAACAAAAAGATGAAAGTAAAAAAGGAATTTCCCAACAATCTCAACATTTTGGAAAATAAAACCACATAAGACAAAGTGACAGGGAGTTATTTTCAGCATAAGAAGATCTTAGGGAATAGGGGTATCGATACTAGCTCCAGAAGGTAGGGGCACACAGTGTTTTTTGTGCTTGGTTGAAATCCAATCCGTAAAGGCTGCAACGAAACTGTAATGTTCGTTTTATTGTGGTATTTCTTTTTCTTATAAAGAGAGAGTGGTCACTCACCCTTTGTATTGCTTTGCTCTCTTATTCAAACAATAGGGAAAGTTGCCAGGGAGACTGAGGAGAGGTTACAGAAGAGAGACATTTCTAAAGGGCTTTGATCTCAAACCAGTATGGGGAAACAACCAGCAGACTAGCCTTGGGCTGTTTCTGTGGTATTACGGTTTACAATCCATGCAAAGATCTGAAAACCAATGGGTTTTGTTTCTCTTATAAAGTATTCTACCACAACTTAATCCTATCAAAATATGATTATTTGCTCATGTAGTCAGATATTTTGGTGGTCTGCAGAATTTGTGTAGGTCATTTATCTTTTTATTCACTCACCGTTCTGCACTATGTAAATAAAATCCATGAAATTTATTTTTGGAGCATACAAGGGGTTTTGCATGTTTTAGCCCATTTATTACAAATCATGTATGTTTCATATCACTATTTTGCAAGTGATTTGTCTGTGTTTAAGAAAATAATTGTAAATAATCATGAATTTCTGCACAATATGAGAATCAATAAGCAGACTCTTGAACGTTTCTGAGCTGTTGAATCTATTTCTGTGAACATCAAGTCTAATCAAGTGTTTGTTGTAAATATTACATTATTACAGTGGAGACTTTTCTCTATCTGCACTTAAACTGCACAAACACACACCTTTAATGTAACACCGACAGACATCAATACAGAATGGATGTTCACTGTCAAGGCTTGATTACCAACCAGGAAAAGCAGGTGACCAAAAGTCCGAAGTTCACTGCATGGCAGTTAGTTTTGGTAATGGGATTAATTGCAAAGAATTCTTTGTGGAAATGTAATCTATAAAGTAAATTACCACCTAAAGCTAGTCCTACATCATTAGCTAATCTAGTTACCTGGTCTTGTAGAGGGGTCCTGTGTCAAAATCTATCTTTAAAACACATGCTAAATATTCCTACGTACAACTTTGTTTAATGAAATTACGGAAGATTAATGAACACAGAAAACCTGTAGGTAGAAAATAAAGCTGCCATGTGTAGCCTACTATGTGTACTGTACTGTAATGGGAACTTGAAGGTGACCGGGTACAAATACACTACTGCTTCAGCAAGTTTAAAGAGTCTTTTACTTGATTTTCATATCGTAAAAAAATTATTGGAAAATAACGTCTCCCTGGAAAGGTATATATAAAAAAAAAAAAAAAAAACATAAAAAATTCTTAAACTGTACAGCATGCATTTGTAAATGCTAAAGTACATATGATTTGTAATTTAAGAGCAAAAAGTCGCAACACTGAAATGGCCCTTTAACATATTATACAAAAGATTCCAGTCGGAAGGATACACTGTGGGAAAAGAAGTTATCTGCATGAGAAAAGTGTCTCTAAAGGAAGTGAGCAATGAATGAGAAAGGAGAGGCGGCTGTATAGATTTGACCTGGGTGACAGAGAGAGGACAAGAGGAAATGAGACGGGAGCTGGATAGGAAATGACAGTCACTCCTGGCCAATCAGATGGCAATGTGGAACATGTGAGTGTGAGGGTTGACAGATAAACCAGCACACATACACAAATACTGTACATGATGGGGTGTGTGTGTGTGTGTGTTCAGACAATTAATACAGACACACACTTAGACATATTTTATCGGCTAAAAGCTCAAAAGATAAGCAGAAAACTGGTGTGTTTTTTCCCCCCCTCAAAACACTCACATATTTTGTTTTAGTACTTCCATAAAAACACACACAGATGCAGACTGTACAGAATGTCCCTCTCTTTCACACAAACACAGTTTATTGAATGTCTTCCTCTCTTTGTCCACATGTTCTGGGAGTCACATGCCATTGTCCAGAGTTATGCCGGGAGCTGCCTCCTCACACACACACACACACACACACACACACACACACACACACACACACACACACACACACACACACACACACACACACACACACACACACACACACACACACACACACACACACACACACACACACACACACACACACACACACACGTTTCACTATCTTTGTGGGGACCCGCCATTGACATAATGCATTCCCTAGCCCCTTACCCTAACTTTAACCATCACAATTAAATGCCTAACCTATACCCTTACCATAACCCTAACCATAACCTAATTCTAACCCTAATCCTAAAACCAAGTCTTAACCCTCAAACAGCCCTTTAAAGTTGTGGGGTCCAGCATTTTGGCCCCACAAAGCTGTCCGGACCCCACAAGTATACTCTATTCCCGGTTTTTGGACCCCACGAATATAGCTAAACAAGAACACACACACACACACACACACACACACACACACCCACACACACACACACACACACACACACACACACACACACACACAGCTATCTAATCCGCATGGGACTATTACATCTAATAGTGGTACATTATATCACTGATTCTTATCACAAGGAGAACAGTACAAGGCTCTGACGTACTGTACCATGAAATTGACTAACAAAGACTATTTTTAATGTGAGTCAATATACCGACTGCGGTAACTTCCTCTTTCCATTAAAGGATTACAGTTTAGCTGTGTGAGATCATACTGTAATACAAAGACTACTGTACTTACATGCCTTCTTTTTATTTAATTAATTAATAACTTGGGTCTTCCTTTGGACTGTTAGTTGGTTAAAGAAGCAATTTGAAGACCTCACACTATTTCACTATTTTCCCACAGTGACAACTTTGCAGACTCATTTTCAACAACTTGTATTACTAAAAGTCAAGATCAATGCATTTCAGCATGATGGCTTTTGTCAAAGCCACCTTACTTCACCTTATTCAAACATAGATAAGACCTTCTACACTTTTAGATGGGCGTTGGAAAGGCCTACAAATGATAAATTGCAGAAAGATTTTGCAACTAAACAAAAAACATCTACCTGGCCCCCAAAGACAGACAAACAAAGAACAGGTCCGATTGGTTATCACTTTGGAATGTTTAAATAGAAGCCCAAATTAGACCAATGGGCTTCCTGCGTGGGCAGTGTTGACATTAGAACACAGTGATGTCACCCGTTTCCTGGCGACCAAAAATCCCCGGCAATGACTTGCAGCCAATGTCTATAGAGTCATCGGCTCAATGCGTATGATTCAAACCTACAGCACGACACACTCGCTGTGGGGTTAAATCTGAGCATCAGCCAATTTGTTTTTGTTAAACTGAAACAACTTTAAAAGCTTGGATTAAGGAAGTTGGCCAGAAAAAGAGAATATTTTTAGGAGCGCATAAACAATCACAATTGCTGGGAACATTTTGCACATACCTGTATGAAGCGTCAAATGAAAGCTGAGAGAAAACTGACTTAACAGGAATTAAAGTTGAGTTTTTATTTATTGTCATTCAATAAAAAAAAAATGTCTCTTTTAATGCAAAGTTTGCTTTAGAGATGTCAGCCATGACAACTTTATAACAATCATCAGGTTTGTTTTTGTAACAATATAGTGTTATTTACTGTCAAATGCTCTTGTGAAGTGTTATGAACTATTTCCTTGCACTTAAATAAAGTTGTAGAGTTTTGGAAGATTCATTAGGATATAATCGTAAAAGTGTTATAACATTTTCAAATGTAGAAACAGATCAGTGAAAAGCTTGACGATGTTTGTAGGGGCATTTCTGTGACTAAAAAACACTAAAACTAAAAGAGATTGAAACAGAATAAATAATGTTTTTATTCTATCACTTTCAGTGCTGTCAATCAAATGTTTTCAGCATTGTGCTGTGACATTTGAAGATGTTAATAACACTTTTTTATTAGATGGATAGATCTTTCTTGTCCCAAGATGGAACTAAAGCTTCTTCCACTTTACAAGGAAACTGATTTAATTATTCATAACACAACGTAACACCTCCATTACATAAAGCCTAGTATGACAATCCACTTCTCACCTGTTGTCAGTTGTGTGCCAGGGTAGTGTGTATGGGCCGGGGTGGAGCTGCATGGCAGACAGAGGGGGAGGAGGGGGGAGAGGAGGGGAGTCGACAGGGGGCAGGCAGGTTGGAGGAGGAGGAGATGGAGGAGGGGGAGGGAGGGGCTGCTCCGATAGCTTTGCCAGGTGCCAGGAGTGAGGCCTGATGGAAGGAACGCTGCGCCTGCGGAGATGAGAGGGAGAAACTCGGGTGAGGATCTACGGCAGCAACAAACCATCACGGCGAAAAGGAGTTTACATGCCCCATTATAATGCATCACATAGACAATAATGACCAAAAAGAGAGAGATTTTTTAAAGTTTTAGTGCGTAACTTTTTGATATTAATGAACGTCCGTTACATTCAAGCCATTGCTAAATGAGTTTCTACGAAGCTAATTAAGACTATCAGCTCCACACAACTCTCTCTGTATTTCTCAGTATGACAACCGGTATGTTCAGAAGATTGTGTCGTCCGGTGACTTTTGTGCGCAGAAACTCAAGTGAAGATAATGACCTCTTCTGAAGAGTCCATCATTCCAGTAGTCCACCTATTTTTTTATCCTCCGTGTCCTCCTTGGCTACTAGCAACTGTGTGGAGGGAGGGGGGAGGGGGGGGTGTGTGTGCGCGTGGTCACGGAAGACTTGTATCATGTGGATGTGTTTTGTTGTCATTACTTACAATTCCTCATGGGGCGACAGAAACTACGCACAATAGATTTTTTGGTATTTGATAGTAATTTTGGAGGCTGTAGTTGTGGTTGATGGAGCTTAATTACTGAAAAGTGTAAAATATTCTCTACCCTCATCTATATAGTAATTCAGGTGGACAGAATATTAAAGACACTAGACATATTTCTGACATATGTAGGGGTTCATTTTCTGCCTTCAAATGTAGTTGAAGACACATTTAGAGATTATTTGTTGCATCTTTTTGCATTTACAACCAGCATTTCTGTTTGGAAGTCATCATTAAACTAAATATTATCATGGATTGTATTCTACCAGAGCATTTGTATTGAGATTTACAGTCCACATCCAATTTACTTGACTAATTGAGATTTTGCCCAAATATAAAGACGCTGCTGTGGTGTTTCCTGCATGAACCCTTCCTGTCTAATATAAATGTGCAACATAGTTAAATGAAGGTTGTCATCATTTTCCCCTGAATGTAATTTCCTTTTCATACAGGACGTCACTTTTTCCATTTTGCAACCTCCTCTTGTTTGACTACTGGATCATTTTGACCACAATTCGAACATCTAGTTTCTATTTGTCTAAATACGATGGTTTTATCCAGAAACATGGCTAAGATGACGTCCTTATTTGCAACCACAGCTGTAAGTGTCTCTGAAGACCAGGGCTCACATAAAACATAGACCTACACAGCAGGGGTACTTTGCCAACCCAAATTCTGCGGAAAGAGCTTTCTCTAAAGTTGTTTGCCCTTCCATTGGGCTGCCATTAAAAAACTCATCTAATATGTACAGTAAGTTCTCGAGTTTGATCCAAAGCCAGACATTCCAGTGTATCCCATGATATTCACTAATTCCCTTATACAGACTTCCGATCTCATATGCGAGCCAGACTCAATTCAACCCCCTGCAGACAGTGTGTGTGTGTGCATAAGTGTGAGACAGAAAGAGAAACAGAAAAAAAAGAACTGAAAACAAGGATAGAAAGAGAGAAAGCACAGTCAGGTATAAATGTCCCATTCTCAGAGTCTGAATGGACCATTATGCGTTTCAGATTAATACACAGTTGGGGAAAACTGCTGCTGAAAAAAAAAATAACGTATAGAGCATGAAAAAAAAGGAACGCTGTTGACTAGGCTTGGCATGACTCAAACTTGTTTCAGTTGACTTGGTACTTAACACGTCTCTGACTTGACTTGGATTTTGCTCAACTGACCTGAGACTTGAAAGTTGAAATTTAATATTTGAAATGGACTCAGACTTTGTCAGTTGGAACTTGAGTTAGGGTTGTCTCATGCGATTTTGACACTTGACTTATGTAATCCACTTATGAATATCAAACCAGACTTGGACTTGTGTCACTTGACATTGAACAAGACTTGAGTGACTTGACTTGAGCTCGTCTCAAATGACTTGTCGAGACATGTCTAGACTTGCACTAGACTTCAACTTCTCTTGACTGGCATTAAACTTAACAAGGCTCAAACCGGACTTGTAATTGGCTTGGTCGTCTTGATTGAATTGAGATTTAACGAGGACTTTGACTTGAATTTTGTCAAACCTGACTTGGACTTCTCTTGATTGACTTGAATCCAAACAAAACTCGTCTCTACTTGACTTGAACTTGTCTTGACTGATGTGAGACCTTTTCTTGGACTTGTCTAGTTTGATTTGACACTTGACTAGTCTCAAACATTGACTTGAGACTTGACCAGACTGAATTTACAAGTTGGAATAGTCTTAATTGACTCGAAAAAAACGGCGAAAACAACCGATACAACAGATGGATGGTCAGAATGGCAAAGTTTAATGACGAGGTTTGATTCCCACCGACAGAGTTCCCTCAAAGTGTTTCTGGTTAAGATTCTCAAAGTACTAAATGTAAAATGTGACTATTCTTGGCATTTCTGAGAAACATTTGGAGGTACAATTTTGGGAGAAGAATGCGGATCCTGGCACCGCAAGGGAAAAAAAAGGACCATTTCTGAGTATTATTGTTTATGATAAAGCAGGAGCACGGGAACCATTTCCAAAATAAACACTCTTGTTTCCTGGTTCTCGCTCCTTAAGAGGGATTTCTATCTGAGCCCACTGATTGTTCGACTCCGCTGACAATGTCCTTAAATTATCCCCTGAGAAAGTTTATGTAGCGCCTGTGTGTGTTTCTGTATATATGCGATAGCCTGTATGTATGTGTGTGTGTGTGTGTGTGTGTGTGTGTGTGAATAAGTGTGGGAACTGTCCAAACTCGACCAGACAAAATACCATTATCCAACCTCTTTTCTCCAAGTTTAGTTTTCAGAGATTGATGACCGTGAAAATCAAAACAAACAATGTGACGCCAAAGTTAGACGGAGAATGTATGATGTATACAACAACAAAAAATGCTGACAAATGTGCAAAGAATGCCATATAGCTACTGTGCTTTTTTTGTAGCCATGCAGGGGAGAAGGGGAAAGTTCTTCCAAAACCACGTAACCAATCGCTATTTTTCCAAAATGCTCAGAGCCTTGCTTGAGGGGGGGACTATTCTGTCCATTGTAGTGGTCCCCTAACACTTGTTTTATCAGAGTCATGTGTAGAGTTTTTTTATTTATTTTTAGTACCTCTGCAAGAAGAAAAGGCTGGCGTCATGCATGCATTCATCCCAGTAGGCATGATTTCTAGAAGTCTAAAAAACATACTTTTATGCAAGCAATGCTTGAATGACTACAACAGCATGTTACAAATACAGTATGTAGTCATTGCAATGCTGTTGAATCAAGTGCAGGTTTGTCAATCCATCCAAAACCCAAAGATATAAAGGTTTTGAGTCATTCAAATATAAAAACATATAAGCAACAAATAAGATACACTGTGATACATATGTATACGTATTAACATAAACACAAAGTAGTAATGAAAACTCATGTAGCCTACAGTGACACAGCAAATGTTCACCTTTCAGCCAAACTTTATTTAGTTTGAATGTAGATGCTTTTGACCTACAAATGTGTGTACTTTGTTTTAGACATTTGAAAGTCTTTGTAAGGTTTGGGGGATGAGCTGCTTAATAGCAAGGATGTTGTCTTGGAAGAAGTGGCCAAGATGCACCGGAGACTGTTCCTCCATTGGACTGCTTGGGTTCAACCTCAAGTGCCGTCAAGCATCCACCCCAAAAAGCATGCAGTTCTGTATCTGGTAGGTACAGTTTTAGTTATCTTGAGGCCTTAAGTAAGAAAATGTGCTGCCAAAACCCTTTCTTGGGGAATAAAGTGTTACAAAAAGGTTTCCAAGGCCTTTGTCCGGGCTTCATTCAATGACAGCTAGGTTATAGAGTCTCCATAAATTCTGTTGCCCTTTCATTTATAGGACACAGGAAAGTACACCAAAGTACTACTGTCCCTTTGAGGTACCAAGGTCAGCATCAACTGTACAAGTTGTTAATAACATAATACAAAGAACTCCCCCTTTTCCGGTTTCTGTCACTATAACCCAGTTGGCTACCTGTCTCAGCCAGGAACATAAATAGAAATCACATGAATCGTATTTTTTCAAAGAATTTGCTGGCAAACGAGAGGTAACAGTGTGTCCTTGGCGTGGAAACCGAGAGAATGAGTGAATTGAACGCTGTTGTGGTGTCGCTGCGACCACAACCGACCAGGAAATCCAATCAGGTCTGCAAGCCAAGGCAAGCTTCAATTTATAAATACATTCTCAGAGTTGTATCTGTTCATCTTAAATGGCTGGTGAGACTCGACAGCAGTCAAAGGCCGAGAAATTATGAATTCTCCGTCTTGCAGCTCTGAATGAGCCTCTATGAAAGGATCTGCTGGAATGTCCCACTTAATGGTCAGAAACTGCAACAGCTGACTGATACCGCAAAGGTCAA
>NC_050189.1:8506319-8651319 GCF_008315115.2 Sander lucioperca
CGGAAAAGTTGAGAGAAAGGAAAAAGAGACTGTGCTGTCACGTCTGTGCGTCCTTGAGAACTGTAACTCGTATAACTTATGTTGTCAGTTAATTGTAGCACTGACTGGCATGAAATCGGCATATGTCAGACTGACCTGCCGGTCGCTGGTCATGGCCGAGCACGTGAAAACCGGCCAATTCCGGTCACCGGCCGGTCTATTGGTGCATCTCTAATTAACATACAATAATACATTTTTGGAATGAGTGAATCCTTTCAGAATCATGGGAGACTAAGAATCTTAAGTCCTGCCTGAATCATCTTTTTACCAGCACCCCCTAAATGAACTGCTAACATAATAAACTCACTTCTCCATCCCTTAGGCTACCACCGCCCCCTATTTATGTTCACCCCGACTAAAACATAGAAACACACATTCTTGTTACCTCAATGTCGATAATTCATCGCTAACAGCGTCACAACCAAAATCATTTACAGCCAGGGCCCTAATAAGACCCAGAATTGTTTGTGTGTGTGTGTGTGTGTGTGTGTGTGTGTGTGTGTGTGTGTGTGTGTGTGTGTGTGTGTGCGCGTGTGCGAGTGAGGAAGAGGTCTTAAGGAATGCCAGGAATGTCCATTGTTCACTTTGGGAAGGAGTGATGGGGGGCAGATTATTGTGTTTCATGGATCTTGGCACCGCAGACCTCAGTCTTGCCCCGGTCTCCAGGGACCCTGTGGTACAAAAATCTGTATTGGGGGGTGTGTGTGTGTGTGTGTGTGTGTGTGTCTGTGTCTGTGTGTGTGTGTGTGTGTGTGTGTGTGTGTGTCTGTGTGTGTGTGTCTGCATCCATGCGTGTGTGTGTGTATGCACAATTTGCCCATCAATCTGTCTGCGGTAAAATTCCCAACCATCATATGAATGTGTGTGTGCATGTTTGTTGTGCGCGTCCGGGCCCACAGACCTCCTTCTGACAGTCTGAAACAAGCAACAACATAAAACATTTTTTTTTTTTTAACTAAAAGAGCGAGTCAGCATGTACACAGAGAAGATTTAGAGCGTCGGAGGATGAACTTTTCCAGGAAAAAGATGAAAACAAGTGTTTCAAATGAACAAGAACAAACAAACTGTGAAATTGAGCAGCAGTGCGCCGGTCGACACTGAAGACTGGAACAGAAACAGATACTAGAAGAGGCGGATCGATCTTAGTTTTGGCTAAATATTAAAGTGCTCATATTATGCTCATTTTCAGGTTCATAATTGTATTTAGAGGTTCTACCAGAATAGGTTTACATGGTTTAATTTTCAGAAAACACCATATATTTGTTGTACTGCAGCTCCTCTTTTCACCCTGTGTGTTGAGCTCTCTGTTTTAGCTACAGAGTGAGACATCTCACTTCTATTCCATCTTTGTTGGGAGTCGCACATGCGCAGTACCTAGGTAAGGACTACTAGCCAGTCAGAAGCAGAGTATGAGGGCGTGCCATGCTAGCAGCTAGGCAAGCGTTATAACGTGTGTTACAAATTGACGCACGTTTGTCACAGAAGTAAAGGCTGGACTACAATAGAGCTGTTTGGAGCAGTTTGTGAACAGTGTTTTCTGTTGGAGATGGTAAGTCCCTTTGGGGTGGACTTTGGGCTTTTTCACTTTGTAAACCTATAACATGCACAAAAAAGATATATAACACAATAAAGGAAAGGGAAAAAGCCAAAAAGCATAATATGAGCACTTTAAAATCTGAAAAACCAGACATGATGGGAATGGATTGAGGTTGAACAGATATGTAACTTGGGCTCGATATTGTTTGATAAATGTCAATACTAGTGCCGATATAATACACAACACAACAGACATTCAGAGTCCGTTTTCAATACTTTGTAGTTTTGTATACTCAGTGTTACAGACACATTTTAGTCAGTACCGAAACAGTTGCAACTTTTTTCTCTTTCAACTACTTTCCCCGTTTCCATTCTTTCATCTCCTCTTCATCCTCCCCGTCCAGCCCTCGGCAAAATAAATGTTTAGTCAATGTGTAGCAGAGATGAAAAAGTGAGCTCGGATGAAAGAGCTTAGTCATAAAGTCCTGTTTACCCTGTCAAAACATCAAATATGATCTCAGCCTCTCTTGTAATTATCGTTTTAATTTCCTTACGATCACTCCTCCTGCCACTGTGAGCCACGTAACTCCAGTCTGTGGGATATTTCCGGATTTGTTTCCCTTTAATCCGACTCGTTTTCTTTTCCCAACTTGTGTTTGGATGTGCTTCTGAGTTCGCGAGAGATCACCTTCCAAAGTGAGATTGCCGCCGTTGATATAAAAAGATTGATATCGCAATTACAAAACAAACAGCTGCACTCTTTAATGGGTAAAAGGTGAGTTAAGGTTTTGGCTGACAAACGATAACAAACACATACATTTAGAGGAATAAAACTGAGACCCCTGCATCCTTAAGAAGAGACCTGGTCCAGGTCGCTTCATAAAAGCCAGGTCACCTGGCTGAACACGCCAAATCTGAGACCTGAACCCAACCCAAGGGTGTAATATTAAGTTATTTCTCTTCCCACTGGGCTTTGCACATCTTTTTGCAACACTTGACACGCATGGATGCAGAAGACTGGCACAACCAGACAGAGAAAAAGAGATTTTTCTTAATAAATTACATTTGAAAATGACCAAGTTTTACGGTCATTTTAAAAGTTCTGAACCTGACTCGAATTTCAGCATTTTCTCTGATTTTTGTTTCTAAGGATGTCAAGGAAATCACTGTCCAGCTTTGGTGAGCACAGTTGGAAGTTTTAAAACATTTGTGTTTGTTTGTAACAAGATTATCGGAGTTGGGTGCAAATTATTGCTCCTTTATACTTTTGTGTTGACTCTTCTAGGGGGAAAACAGTTTGAAAAACAAAGTTCAGTGAAGATTTTACGCTCAGGTCTAATTTGCCTGAATCACAAAGGGAGGCTTCAACTAAAAATAAAATTAAAAGCACCAAACACATGCACATCTGCATCTAAAGCGCCATTTCCTATTCCATCAGCAGCTGTAAATAAACTGTTTGGTCTTTGCAAGCGGCTTCTTTTCACACAAAGTTCACAAAACGCATTATGTCCAAGCTGGACAGGAAGTAGAGGGGGGGGGAACTTTGCAGAGAACAGGAAATGATGCTAAAGCTGAAGAATGTCCTCCTGCCTCTTCCATGGCTGCCCACTGAAAGAAACTCTCTCTCTCTCTCACACACACACACACACACACAAACAACAGTTGGATCTAACAAAAGGTCGGTAAAAACAGGAAGTACTATAGAAGGAACATTTCCAGGTCAAGCTAACAAAACATCCCCAAACATTCTCTCCCTTCCAGAAATATATTCATCATCAGCCACCTAAAAACACCCCAAAAAGATAGAAAAAAAATACCTGAGGTCGCTGTTTTACTGAACAACAAGAGGGTGGAGGGCTGAAAGGTAACATGCCTATTACGGGTTCAGCAGAAATGTGTGCCATAGCTCCTCATTCAATATCTAAAAAGTTGAAATGATATATACAGTAATGTGGCGTCATGCGCTTCCTGTACAAAATAACAAGTCATTAATGCCAAATTTACAGCTTCATTGCACATTTTAATATTCAGTACGCAGCAAAGTATGCCGTTTTTTATGTTGTGAATATAAACATATGTAACTTGTCCAGCAGAATTATTTGCACTTACACATAGATTTCAAATGTAATTTAACTGTGTTTAAAATGGGAGTTTAGTACTCTGAATGTCACTGCTGTGACCATACTGTAACCATAATTCTCTTTTGTTTATGTTTTTTGCTGCAGTATTTTTTGTGTGCATTCTTTAAGATAAAGGACGTCTTAATTATGAGAAAAATAAAACACTAGTTAACAGCAGTGTGGGTCCTTTTTGCCATCAGTTGGATTGTTAAATTTTAAGCATCACTCCCAAAATGGGACCAAACACACTGCTGTCTTATCCCTCCACTGAACTGCTGGGCAGGCCAGTAAATTCCTGTGGTTTGCCAAATTTAGCCTGCAGGCTTGCTCTTCTTTCAGCAGTGCAGGACAATGCAGCTGAATTGAGTATATTTCATTTAAAGAATGAACAATGATGTGAATGATGGAGGGAAAGCTCAAACAACTACTGATGAGATAAACGGAACAAAAAGCAGAGGTAATGCACAAAAACGTTTGGACGCGACTTGAAGAACGAGAGTTTTAACATCCTTCTAGCAGTAAAAAAAAAACACGAGAGTCAAATGTTTTTCATTTCCGGTGTCACAGAACTCCTTATAAATCCAAAACAAGCCTCCATATCAAAGCAGAAAAGTTGCACAATTTCCGAACAAATCATCATCTCTCCTCGCAAACTTCACCATTCCTTCCTCTGCATTTACATCATATAATTAAATCCACTATGAATATTTTCCTACAAAAAAAGCCAATTTATTTACAAATGCTCCAACAGTAAATACTGTACAGGGGGAACCCCAGTGAGTACTTTCCTGACGTTTCCAAGACAAGCATATTGGTTGTAAAAAGAAATCCATGTAGCTACTCTCCATCTCACTTCAGGTTAAGTGAATTTTAATTGATGTTAGAATAACAGAAAGGCACACACACACACACACACACACACACACACACACACACACACACACACACACACACACACACACACACACACACACACACACACACACACACACACACACACACACCCCCACACACACACACCCCCACACACACACACCCCCTACAGCTTGACAGAAAGGTTGACAACTGTTTGGCAGGCAGCACATCTTGGAAGAAAGAACTAACTTGTACAGTAAAAAGAGGGCACCAAAGAAAAGGAGCAGTGCATAAAGAGACCCTAGTTTTACTTACAGTATACAAACATTTAATATGCAATATAACTCGCCTGCTGACCCCTCAGGATGGTGCCTGTGTTGGGTTAATGTTATTACGGTTTCTTCTTTGTCTAACATGCTACTCACATGCTGACATTTAAGCCAATACGCTTATTTCTGCTTACATCTCTCACACACACACACACACACACACACACACACACACACACACACACACACACACAGTTTTTACACTCCTAATAATAATGACCTACTGAGTCAGAAAAAGAAACAAGAGGTCCATCCATTCACATGCCATTACCGTACCAACAGTCCCCTTGTGTTATTAAAAGAGGTGGTAACTAGTTTTGGCTTTTGACTAAGGGCCATTTTCCACTGTTAAAACTATACAAGAAGAGCCAAGTGTGCAAATGTGAGCATTTCATCATCCCTGAGCGACGTGTGTGTGTGTGTGTGTGTGTGTGTGTGTGTGTGTGTGTGTGTGTGTGTGTGTGTGATGTCTGGCAGCAGACTCCTACAGTACCTTCCAGACGATTCCCTGTTCCTACAGTAATGACTGAAACCGAGCTGGCGTGATTGGCAGAGGTCAAAGTGCAACAGGCTCCCGCCCAATACTGAAGCCGTGATTGGCTATTAGTGTCAGTAACTTGTCAATCAAAGTGAGTTTAATTCATGTGCGGGGGTGGCCATGGTTAGAGTGCTCCTGCCAAAATACAAATAACAGCTCTAATACAGGCATACAGAGAGTAATACACACACAAACCACATAAAAACACGCTGATTTCTTTCACATAAACTGGCAGAGATTAAAGGTAATTATAAAGTTGAATGTCATCTTTACTAGGCCTTATTCTCAAAGGTGTTTTAAGACCAAATTTGATGTTTTTAATGTTTTAAATCTTTGAAATTCCATCAGGAAAAATTTAAAAAGTGCTGTTACTAGGCTAAAAGTGTTTAATGTTAACTTATCGATACATTAGCAACTATTTCAATTATGGATAAATCGTTTCATT
Organism: Sander lucioperca; assembly: GCF_008315115.2. Taxonomy (NCBI): domain Eukaryota; kingdom Metazoa; phylum Chordata; class Actinopteri; order Perciformes; family Percidae; genus Sander; species Sander lucioperca. Next base: position 8,512,182 of record NC_050189.1, read on the forward strand.
TAATCTTTTAAAGTCAATTATAGCTGCTTCTCTTGCTAGTTTTCTTTGTCGTCTATGACAGTAAATTGGATATTTTTGGAGTGTTTTTGAGTTCGGAGAAAAAGTGATGGGCGTTTTTCACAATTTTCTGACATTTTATAGACCGAACAATGAAATTGTTGGCTCGGCCCCACGCCAAATAATAACAGAATATAAACACAGAATAACCAGAAAGGAACAACTGTTACTTTCACATGTGGAGCACGTATGGATAACAATGCACACGTCTTTAGAGAGAGAGAGAGAGAGAGAGAGAGACACACACACACACACACACACACAAACACACACACACACACACACACACACACACACACACACACACACACACACACAGGGAAAGCCCCTCAGAGTCAGACATGCAGCACATACCAGACACTGACACACACACAGGGGATATAACTGGGTGGCATGCTCATAACCAGTTACATTCCTAAATCCATCCGTGTGCGTCCATCTATGTCTGAGTCTGTGTGAATGAATTTATACTGTGTGTGTGTGTGTGTGTGTGTGTGTGTGTGTGTGTGTGTGTGTGTGTGTGTGTGTGTGTGTGTGTGTGTGTGTGTGAGAGCTGGCCTGTATGTGTGTGTCTAACAGCATTAGACAGGGGGTCCGCCTGCTGCAGAAACAGGAGCAGAAAACCCAGCAACGCTCTGACTCCTGGATCTGATTTCAAAGATCTGAGAACAAGATGTGTTGCTGACAAACAGCTGTCTCAACCTGTCCAGAGAAGACAATCTTCCACACTGGTTTTAAGTCCAGTTGAGTCCAGTTGAGAATTACTGAAAGTATCAGAGGAGCAGAGAAGCTGAGAAACATAAAACACTTTTTTTTCCCCTTTCTCTGCAAAGTAATACAGTAATACAGTATTACTGTAAACCTTTTAAATGTGCTGCATTTCCACCTACATCCACTAAGTGGCAACAACACAAGTCTAGAACTAATTAATTAATTAATTAATTAATTAATTAATTAAAAATACTGAGAGACATATATCAAGATGCAACTGTGAACACAACTCATAGTGAAGAAACCTCTATCTAAAAAAATATATATATATTATTGTAGTGTATTTTTTAAACATCTTTGCTGCTAGAACCAAGGGTAATTTAATGGAACATGCAACATGATTAAGGTGATAGCGAGCAAAAGTATGTATAAATATATAAAATTAGCTGACAGGGGAGTCAAATTAGGTCCTTAAACGTAGGCCCTTAAAATAGAGAGAGAAAAATCAAATTAACATCTGGGTGATAAGAAAGTGCTAAACTGAAAATGTTTCCTAGAGATCAGCATATATTGTTTGAACTTGAGCTGATATGCTTTTACATCTGACCTCAGATCTGCAAGGCAGTTTCACGCAACAAACCTTAAGACGCCAACTTGACTTTAGTTCACGGAGTGGAAATATTCCTGCCATTAGTTCTGCTTCCTGAGCCAAAAACACCATCGCTGTGCTGGGACGAGCAGGGTGGGAAACAGAAACAAGCAACAATTTATAGTCCTTATTTCACCCAGCAAGCGTCAGGGTGCTGCAAACAAACATTAAAGCTGCTCACGATCATATTTTCATATTAATAATTGGTCAAAAGACCACCATAGTGATGATTTAGCTGACTCTGAAAGCTTTTTAGCATCTTTCAGCTGTTTTGGTTTTTACAGCTCACAAGTTTACTGTTGATTACAGCTGATTAAAGCTCTGATAAACCCACAGTGCAATACTTGCCAAGCACTGAGAATAGCTGGTGAACATAGTGGAGCATGTAGCTGCTAAAAAGCCAGACATTTTCCCAGAGTGTGAGGATTTTCTAACTTTTTCACACAAAGTAAGATCGCAGTGCAATTAGCTACAAACGCTAATTCAGCAAGCTAGTTTGTGGGTGTGTTTATGTAATATATTTCTTGTCAGATTTTGTGTTTCCTGATTCTCTACAACAGTGTGAGAAGAAGAAGAGTGCAAAGTTGGCCGCCTGGGTAGCTCACCTGGTAGAGCGCGCGCCCACATACAGAGGCTCAGTCCTCGACGCGGCGGCCACAGGTTCGACTTCGACCTGCGGCCCTTTGCTGCATGTCATTCCCTTCTCTCTCCCCTCTAATGTCTAAGCTGTCCTGTCAAAATAAAGGCCTAAAAATGCCATTGTCAAAATGGCTACAATAATGAGAATAAAGATGAAAAACACTGGAATTGTTCTATAATTATCATAATAATTCTGCACAGGAAAACGCTATTCCAAATGATTTCTAACACGAACACAATCCCAGACATCCACTCCTCCTACACATCAGAGTTTATCAGCTTCCTTTCTGTGACACCCTGAAGGTCAAAGGTTACTTCCTGTGAAACACTGCTCTGAGAGTGTGTTTGTATGCCAGGCTAGCAACATTCCTGACAGACCAGGAAACGCACCTACTTCTCGTCTCCCCCCCTCACCTTCCTTCCCAGATTCAACGCCAAGGCATCTTAAGTGCCGGCGAGAAGAAGAACTAAACAACGGCCGACAAACGCACATCTGTTTTTCGGGAAGACAAATGCTCAAGTATTCACTTTGAAGTTGTGAAACTATTTAGGAGAAGAATCTGTGTGCGTGCGGATATCTCATGTGTGTGTCAACAATGTACGAGCCCTTTGTGCATCCATTTCACATTGTTGTCGAAGTGTTTACCTCCTGACCGCGAGCTTCAGTATCCGGTACGATCCCTTAATGAGGATGAGGGCTTCCTGTCTGCTGCCGTAGAGGGCGGATCCATTTATGTTAATGAGCTCATCGCCGGCTTTCAGCTTCTTGCACAGGGCGGCCTTCCCTCCATCCTCGATCTGGAGACAAAGAATCGGTTGAGATAAAAAGAGAAAAAGTTGGACGGCAAACAGAAGCACATTCAGTTTAAGAACAAGATTTTTAAAAAAGTCACTCAAGGATACTTCCACGCTGCCAAGCAGACTCCTTTAAAACCCATTTTTGGAAGACATTTTTGTCCAACTGTCTCTGTCCCCATGGCAACAGTGCCCTAATGAGCATCTCCAAAACAGCCTGAACCAAACATCCCACATAAACCCATCACATTCCACTATAATAGACTGTGTGTGTGTGTGTGTGTGTGTGTGTGTGTGTGTGTGTGTGTGTGTGTGTGTGTGTGTGTGTGTGTGTGTGTGTGTGTGTGTGTGTGTTTGCCACAGTGCTGACTGTGGGTCACACAGTGGTGAAGTCTGTGTTGTTAATGCATTGCTGGGATGTTTCAATGTGTTTTTTAAGGCTGCCGAGGGGTGAAACATTGACGAGTGTGCGGTGTGAGGTTGGACATGAATCACATCGATAAGAAGAAGGAAAAGGATGGAAAGGAAGGAGAGAAAGAGAGGAACACACACAGATGGACTAACCGATCTACTACTACTACTGGACAAACGACAGGAAAAGATGTCAGATACAGAAATCTGTGGTGGATGTGATTATTTTTCAAAAAGGAAACGATGTTTGCTAACGTCACGTTGCAGTGGTTTAATTCCAAGATATAAAAAGCACTGTGATAACATCCTCATGCGGTGTAGGAACTAGAACTGCGATGCATTTTCTGAAAAATGATCACTTCCTGTGTGACAACATACTGTGTTTGTCGGTACTAAATCGACCCGTCTCTCTCCCCATTTCAAGTATGTCTCTACACTTTCATCTGTTCAATAAAAGGTGTAAAATGGCAACAAAAAATCTTTAAAAAAAAAGAAAAGTTGGTGTATTTAAAAAAACAGAATGTTTTGGTCTCAGTACAGAAACTTGTGTATCATTTTCACACCGCTATGTCAAACAATAGCCAGCCCCGATACTCAAATATTCAAGTTAAGCCACTATATGAACTTTTTTTGTTTTAGACAATTATGTTACAGTTATGTTTGCAAAGCAACATGTCACTACTTGGTCCATGGGGGACCCACGCAGTATTTTGAAAAGAATTTATCTAAATTTACAAAACATATGCTTAATGCTTTTTTGCAATGGGTATATAAACCAAAAATAAACACAGCAACACATTTCCATGCTACAACAACCCACTGTCAACATCTCAGACCCTTATGCAGGATTTTGTTTAACCCAATGTACAGCTTATTGCCAAAAGTGGGTTACTCAAGAAGCCAAGACTGTAAACCTCTGTTCATATCAATGTAGGCAGTGATATAATGCTATTTAGGAGGCATCTAATAAGAAGAATTTTCTGGAACGGAACTGACACTTTGCTGTAACACAAACAAATATATTTATTCACCTCTATTCACACACAATGAGGCATATTTTCAGTTGTGACTGAACTGTATTTTTTGAGGAACTATAGGGCACTTAACATCTACAACAGGTCTACACTTACAACGGACCCACCGCGGTGACGTTTTTGGTGGAGCTGTTCGTTTAATAGTCGACTCGGAAGAAAGCGAACGCTTTGACAATAAACTCCATCAACACTACAGTATGTGGAGTTAAACTGGACGGGCCCAATAACCTCTAAATAGTTCTACTTGTTGTTAAATAGCAATGTGAGCGGCAGCCAACGGGGGGTGCATTATGTCGGCAGGATCATTTAAAAGACAACCGCGACTAAATGTTTTTGTACAGCCCTATTTCTGATACCGTGGTGGCAGAAATTTTGCCATGGTGGGCCGCCACTACAAAATCAACATAGAGCAGGGGTGGCCAACCAGTTAGGTATAAAGAGCCACAAAAAGAAACGCACCATAGCAAAAAGCCACACAACACATGCACGTCCACACTACAACAGCAACAGTGTCTTCCAGATCTGATGACAGTCATAATACATAGCAGTTTTCATAGTTTTTTTTTTTTCTCACTTAGACTGACTCAGTGGGAAACCTGACAGTCTTTGTTATCCACAATCCTTTTCAGGTCTTGCTAGAACTCGGTTGTGGCCACTCAAAGCAACTCTCTCACTCATTTGTCACTAGAGGGGCTTTCAAACAATCAGATTCAGCAGTGAAAGGGTTAACGAGGAAGGTGATCTGTGGCCGCTGTTTTTCCTCAGGTTGTAGAATCTGTCCTCAGAACTCTGCTGCATTATTTTCCATTTTAAAATAATTGGCAAATGTATTGGCAGATGCATTCAAATGTTTTTTGTTTTTTTTTACTCATCTGAAATACTGTTTCAGAAAAGTTAAAAACAACAATCAACCAATGACACAGCCCCCAGCCACACAGTAAGAGCCTCACAGGAGCAGGCAAAGAGCCGCATACGGCTCAAGAGCCACAGGTTCGCCACCCCTGACATAGAGGAAACACTGTACCTGTATGGCTTTATTTTATGGGTGACAGATTCCATTAGGAGTAGGCAGGATTAAATTGAATGATTACTGTGGTTTCTCTCATTTCACACTCAACAAATAGCAAGATCAGGATTTCAGGGGTCGCCGGGCAGGTCAGCATTTTTGTACCTAACCTTCCCTTTCAGATATAAAACCATGGATAATTCCACCATGAACCCAGTAAAAGTGCAGTTTAAAGATGCTTCAGGGGCATATAAAAAGGAAATATTCCTGATTATATGGTAAGAGAATAGAGAGCAGGCTTGTCCCTCCATCTTTTATTCATTCATTCACTATCTTGCTGCAAAATCAAGGGAATGCATGTCATGGAAACACAGGTCTGATTTTACGCTTTTACAGACGCTCAGCGAGAACTTTGCCTTGTGAGCCAACTCAAACATAAATCAAGATCTTTCATATATTAGCTTTCTGCTGTTCTCTTGGGCCTAATGCGGTCACGAATACTGACTTCAAAAAGGTTAATATTTTATAAATTTGATCCTGTAGTAATACCACTCCAAACATGGAAAACCCAGAAGCAGGCAACCACATTTAATCTGGGCAGCTTTATCACAACTTTTGGGTTTGAAGTCTTCAGTTGACATTTCTTAAACCAGTTTAGGTGGACTGGGATCCAGTTCAAGACCTGGCTGATGAACTGACACTGCTTTCAAGCTTTTAATCTAGATTGAATAATAGAATGACTTTTGACTCCCAAGATAAATTAAAAGGAAAACAGAGAAACAGAAGAACGACGAATGTAGCTTTTTCCACACACATACACTAACGCAAAGAGAGACTCCAGCATGAGTTGAATCCATTTGAGAAAGTGTGAAATAGATGGTTGCTGGTTCCGCGTATCAGCGTAAGCTCCAAAAGTAATCTGTCAGTTATAACAAAGGGAAGTAAGAAGGGAAAAAGAAAGGGAGGATGAGAAGGTGATGAATATGTGGGGGGGGGGAGCCTTAGAGGAAAAGGTGGTGAGGATGATGTGAGGAAGGGCAGGAGAAAGACAAATAAAAGGGCGATAAAGGGGTGAGGAAAGGCAGAAGGAAAGTATGAGGAGGGAGGAAGGGTGGGAAGAAAGCACATGAGGATGAAGGGAGGAGACAAAGGAAAAATACATGAGTTAAAAAGGAAGAAGGGAGGACGATGAAGATAAAAGATAAGATGAAATGGTGGAAAGAAAAGGAGAAAGAACAGAGGAAAGAAGGAAGAGCTGGTTTTATATACTTATCCCCAGCGAGCAGGTATAATTAGAAAACGGTAAGAAGAGAGTTTATTATAGGCAGGTGTGTGTGTGTGTGTGTGTGTGTGTGTGTGTGTGTGTGTGTGTGTGTGTGGCTGATGAAGTCATTAACCAAAGCTCACTTCTTCACACAGGAGGGGTTAGAAGCAGCTGTTTCCACAAAGTACGGCCGACGTACTACTGGTATACAAATACTCCATTACAAGTCCTGAATTCAAAATGTTACTTTAGTAAAATTACAGCAACATGTCTCTCGTTTCTAAAAGACAGGAATGAATTGTATATTAATTTGCGGCATTACAATGCTGTTCAGTAGGGTTTAGAAATCATTGTGTAACAAACTGCAAAGAGTCTGAGCCTTTTAAACACACTCAGCAATATGTGTCATCATTCAAACATTGAATAGGCATAAATAAACTGGCAAAAAGATGAACTGGCAGAAACAGAGCACTTCCAGATACAAACGTTCTGAACTAGAGAAAGAAAACAACTCTACTGATGCCAGGTTATCAATAATGATTGATTATTTGCCCCCCCGGCTAGAAGTTATTCTTGTATGTACTTAATGAAACTCTTTCAACTGTTTCTGACGGGTTTGTTTCAAAGCACTTTAGCTCAGTTTCACTCCAGTATGACCTACATGCCTGTGCAGTGTGTGTGTGTGTGTGTGTGTGTGTGTGTGTGTGTGTGTGTGTGTGTGCGCGCCATGCTGCTGTGGGAAGACCAGACAGGGTGAGGTCACCCCAGGCACCAAGATGAAGAAGAATGCCCTCTTTATGTGCTGAGAAACACACACACACACACACACGCACACACACACACACACACACACACACACACACACACACACACACACACACACACACACACACACACACACACACACACACACACAGGTCAGACACACCCTTTTATTTTTAGACTTAAGGGGTGACTTCATGGCCTCGGGTGTGTGTGTGCATGTATGTGTACAGTGGCACAGTGCCCGTCATTGTGCACTGGAAAAAAAACGGGAATTGACTTGCTGGTCACAGGTTGTCATCACTAGGTTATCACCTGACAGACCCAGACCCAGACCCACCCACACACACACACACACACACACACACACACACACACACACACACACACTGCATCGAACAACAGCCTCTTTATCAAAAACTGAAACGATCAGCTCCAGCCTGAAGATCATTAAAAGTGGGATACAAAACGATTCTACAGCAGTGTGTGTGTGTGTGTGTGTGTGTGTGTGTGTGTGTGTGTGTGTGTGTGTGTGTGTGTGTGTGTGTGTGTGTGTGTGTGTGTGTGTGTGGCATTGCAAGGCGGTGCCTAAACATGTGTAAAACCTCACATTACTGACTGAAAGGTTGAGACAGAGAAAATGAGTAGTTCAGTGGATAACACAGCTTTAAGAAAGTCTGAAAGCAAAACAGTGTGCATATACACATGCAACACTAAGCATGGGACACTGTAACACACACACACACACACAAACACGAAAAGATGCTCAAAATCTCTGGTAGTGAGTAGAGTTTGGGAAAAGTGACTGTGGAGATATACAAAAATTTAAATCACACACATATGTGTTTGTACAACACATGCACACACACACACACACACACACAAAGATACACAACCGCTGATGAGTAATAAAGTGAAGGAAACAGTTTTTCATTTGTTTACATAAAGACATCCAGAGAATAAAGGAGGATTTGTGCAGGCTTGGAAAATATCGGAATCAATGTGTCATATGTTTGAATGAAACAAGTTTAAAAGAAGATAATTGATATCACACACACACACACACACACACACACCTATAATAAACTCTCTTATTATCGCTCTCTAATTATACCTGCTCGCTGGGGATAAGTATATAAAAACACACACACACCCACAGCCAGAAGTATATCATGATGTCACTTCCTTGCAATTCTGACTGTCAAATGACCACACCTATGAGCCAATCTGAGAAACACAGCCATTGGGTGCGTAACCACATGATTGCTTAATTGTAGACACACCAATCAGGTTTAAGCACTATAAAAATGCAGCAGGTAAGTCCAGTAGTTTCTGTACTGTATTTTCAGTTTTTTTTTAGATCTTTTTTGTTTGTTTGTTTTTACTGTAATTGTAACCTGTACTGGATACAGTATTTATGTTTGTCTGCTGTTTGCTGAGCCAACAATGTTAAGCACACCACTGTAGTTAGCTATATGAAAACTGGGACATGTTGTTGTTGTGATTCTCCATGTTGACATGTTGACTGATTTGGGTATATGGAGAGAAATACATTATATTTTCCTCAGTCTGCAGCATTGGTCTTGTGTAGTGTAGTAGAGCTTATTGTATATTTGCACTCTCTGTGTACTTCATTTACAGTACTCACTACTCAGAGGTATTTTGCAGCTGACATGACAATACAATAAACATCATTCTAGAGTAGATAATAATAATCACTGAAATATCTAATCTGAGGTAAATAAACTTCTATTTTGTTTATAAAATCATTAAATGTTCATTTCATGCCCCATTGCTTCCCGTTTGGGCCTTTTAAAAATCCTGACTGAATACTTTTTAAAAGAGGTTATTAATGCGAGATCAAATTTAAAATTGTTGTGTAGTGTTTTAAACCAAATCCGCCCGAAGAATACACAGTTCAAACACACAATCAGTGCGTTTGCATGCACTTAGGTAACAGTCAACTTTCGGCAGTATTCCGATTTTCTTTAAAGGTCATGTAAACAAGGAGGTAGGGGATCAGAGATTTCTCCTGGAGAACACAGATTTCTTGTCCATGTACACGTAACCTGGTTGAACTTGTCTTTTAACAAGTGTGCATGACAAAGACAGATTAACGGTGGAATTAAAAAAGAAAAGATCATTCAATGTAGTGATGTGTCCTCGCATTCGTAATCATTCCATCTAAAGCCGGAAGAAAGCTGAAACTGACACAAATAGACTATTTACGTCTAAATAAGTTGGTTTCAGCAGCTAAAGATTTTACTTCTTTTTTTTTTTTTTTTTATTAAGACATAAAAGCAAAGTGGAAAAAGCTATTTTGGGGTGTACACTTCTATGGATTGGATGGACATAAAACCTCCTGGTTGAATCTTCAGTACAAAGGATAAACAACTGCTTTAGAAAACATCTGGATCTTCAATAAAAAAAGAAGAAGTCCAAAGTACAAGACTGAGTACATAAAAACGTAAATGTGAGACAATAACTACGACTCCAAGGTGCATTTTGGGTAAGAAACCTCCAATCGTCAAGCTTAAAAATACACCTATGTTTTATTCTGCTATGACATGTCAAAATGTCGGAGGGTGAAAGTGTTAGTTCTGGGTCAATTCAGCAACAATGGCAGTGTGTTTCGACCGAAACTACAGCTCTAATTCAGGCACCTGAGGCTCATCATGGGTATTGTAGTATTCAGAGCCATGCACCGTAACGTAAACCTGTAGGGCAGGGGTGTCAAACTCTTTCAAACTCAAATTCCTCGAAGGGCCACACTGGAAAATGACACATTAAAGGCCAGACATGTATAGTTTATTGACATGATTTTATTCAATAGGAAAAAGTAAAATATACTTGACTGTGTTATTGCCTGTCTCATATAGCCTTTTCGCATACAATTTGGTCCACATAAAGCCCTAAAAAAAGTCAGCAAAAAGGTTCCTTAGTCATCATAGAATTTAGCAAAACAATGCATTCTGATTACACTTTCAATAGTAGGGCTGAATATGCTGGTTGTGTGGGAATTTCGGAGTCTCAAAGTCGGCAAATGTGCCAAATTTCGGCTTTGATTGACGCGTAATTGCAGATTGCAAACAATTTGTTTTTTATTGTGAACCTAAATTGATGTGCGGGCCGGATCAAAATTTGCGAGGGGCCTGATTTGGCCCGCGGGCCTTGAGTATGACACATGTGCTTTAGGGTCTTTATGATCCAGGAGACGATGATAAGAAACATTAAGGAGATCATTAAAAGATAGAGCTTTGTGCGTCAGGGCTCTAAATAGAGCCATCAACCTGACAGGTCAACACATGCTCTGGGACCCTGCAGGAACCCCCTCAGCTCCATGTCCCCCCCCCCCCCAGCTTCATGCTCCGGCTATTGTCTGTGCTGCCACTGTTCAGCTCCCAAACATAATGTGAAAATGGATTTGGAAACAGCGGTTTTCAACATGGAAATATGGCTCAGGAGATGGAGGTTGACGCTGCCAGTTCTTTATACAGCACTGAAGGTAGAGCCCAGTTTCTCCCACATTTCCTGTTTAGATAGTAGTTTGAATTCACCTTCATTTCCACTCTTGGTACTGAACTGCTTAAAGTCAAAAGTCTGCGTCATTCTTTGTTTGACCTACTCTGCAGAATGAGGGCAAGGACTGTGAATGCAAGAATTACTGCAACGTGTGCGTGGGAGAGGCAAGGCTCCAACTATTTTAGGGATTGAGGTGCAACTCCCAAATACAAAAGGACAATAAAGCTCCTGACTAACCAACAGCAGCTGTCACTAACAAAGTGACAACATTCTCCGTGCAGCTCTACAGGTAAAGCAAGGCACCTATTATCTTTAAATTGTTCAACGTTAAAGTGCCCATATTATGCTCATTTTCAGTTTCATAATTGTATTTAGAGGTTGTACCAGAATAGGTTTACATGGTTTAATTTTCAAAAAACACCATATTTTTGTTGTACTGCACATTGCTGCAGCTCCTCTTTTCACCCTGTGTGTTGAGCTCTCTGTTTTAGCTACAGAGTGAGACATCTCACTTCTGTTCCATCTTTGTTGGGAGTCGCACATGCGCAGTAGCTAGGTAAGGACTACTAGCTAGAAGCTAGCGGCTGATTTTGACCAGCTCACCTGGAGACTGAAGGCAGGATACATTCAGAAACCTGTATCTCACTCTAAACAGCATGGACGTTTGTTTGTTTTTTCCAAGTTTGTATGCGTGTGGAAGCACCAGAGACACAAAATAACACCCCAAATGCCAGAAAAAGTGATTTTTTCATAATATGGGCACTTTAAGAGTTTTTATTCTCCATGTGTGAGAACAGGGAGATGCACATAATGCACACATGACAAATCTGCTCTCTTATAAGTTCTCCGGAGCACACACCCTCCATCAACCTCTGCTCTCCAGTCTGAGCCCTCATGAGCTTTTCCTCCCTTCCTCACACCCACGCTCACACAAGGCCTTATCAGGCCGGGAGGAGGGGAACAACAGAGATGGAAAAAGAAAAACGCTCCCACGCTCACAACAACTGCTAGATGTATGTGTGTGTGTGTGTGTGTGTGTGTGTGTGTGTGTGTGTGTGTGTGTGTGTGTGTGTGTGTGTGTGTTTTTGCATGTATACCACCGCAGTCTAAGTCCATTGATCCCTGATGTTGCAACTATTGGGGTGTGTGGTCCTTAACGGCCTTTCCCTGGAAATCATTAATGGAAGCAAACAAGACAAAGATGCCCCAGACAGAGAAGCCCTTTCTGGGTGAAGTTTGCAGCCCCTTCCGCTGGGTTTCCACAGGCAGCTGAAACAGCAACGTTGCACTTTTTGTCCAGTTTTGATCTATCAAAGTCTTAACACTGACGAATCAATCGTTACCATTAGTAACCAACATCCTGAATTTCAAACATGAAACCACAGAAACATTGGGTGGTTCAGTCACAAGGATGAACACCAACATTCTCTCTCTCTCTCTCTCTCTCTCTCTCTCTCTCTCTCTTCCCCCCCCCCCGAGAGGAGGAATGCTTCTCCGTGGTTTTACATCCCCCCGATGTGTTTGCCTCTCGTGGCTTCGTCTGACAGACTCCCCTTCATTGAGATGGACCCGTAGCATCCACACGGTCACACTTCACCCATCCTCGCAGCTCACACTGCTTTCCATCAACATCCATCATACATTTGACTTACTTAGAAACTATTGTTAAAGGGCAGCCTTGTGACGTGTTAAAATGAAGGTTATTTTTCTACGTTTTCTTTTTTATGTCCCTGATGTGCAACTGAGAACGTGTGTAGGAAATAAACTCAGAAATGAACAACAAAATCATAATGTCGGTGAAGCTTAATGATCCTTCTGTTCTTGCAATTTTGCACCAAAAAAACTCCCTTCTTTTTTTCTGTCATTTTAGGCCTTTATTTGATAGGACAGCTAAGACGTGAAAGGGGAGAGGGAGGGGGAATGACGTGCAGCAAAGGGCCACAGGTCGGACTTGAACCTGCAGCCGCTGTGGCGAGGACTGAGCCTCTGTACATGGGGTGCACGCTCTACCAGGTGAGCTACCCAGGCGCCCCCCCCAAATTTCCCTTTTCTGTACCTTTTTCTGAGCCCCGCTGCACCGCACCGGTTTCCTGATCCTGCACGTTTAAATCATATCAAATGTCCTGAGTGATTCTATAGGTTGGATCACAGTCAACTCACAAGAATAAATTCTGTGTATATAAAAATAATAACGCTGAATGGATGCTGATTAAATAGTCTGAATCAGACTTTTTTTGAGACTTGATCTGCTGATCTTAAAAAGATCAACGATGAGTAGTAAGGTTTAAAACATCTATATGGAAAACATACAGTATAATAATGAACAATACTGTCCATGTTGTGTCCACTTGACGTCAAAATGTGCTGCGACCACTTTCTGGTGGGTCTCCTCACTTGTATATATTTTTATTAGCCGCACTCCCAGGGATGAGACTTGAGACCCCTTTTCCTCTTGCTTGAAGAGGTGCCAAGTCATGTGGTGATGCTTGTTTTTGCTTTGATCAAACAGTCCCCCGACAAATTGAGAAGAAAAGCGACAACACATTAAAAATAAACAGCTTGAAAGAAACTAACGGCATCTTATGTTTTACTGCCATGATAGAGCTGTAACCTTTAAGTTCAATTCATATTTTAAGAGGGTATATTAAGGAAGAATACATAAAAGAGAGATGTTAGTGTTCAATATCATTTACTTTAATGTTGTTGGCTTCTCAAACATGCATTTGTATACATTTTATGTGTCTATTAAAACAGTCAGGGCATTGCTAGACATAAAGCTCTACTGGGGCACAGCCCCCCCCCCCCAAAAAAAAAAAAAAAAAATATATATATATATATATATATATATATATACTGCCCTTGCCAACTGGGCTTATTCTGCAACAATAACAATTAACCCAAAATGCAATAACAAACATATACGAAATGCACTTTATGATGCAAGGAAAATATCTCCAAGAGGGAAAGCCATTTCGGACAACATCTTTACCAACACTGACTGACAGAGAACCTAGTTATTGCATATAACTTTTGTATTACGAACGAGATTAAAGAAGTACATATCAAAATACACAATATATGTATCCAACAAATTTATATGTCAATAAAGTTTCAGAAATTGACAACAAATGCAGCTTTTGTAATGCTCACAATTCCCTCTATTTATTCCAAGCTTATATAAAAACATCTGCTTATCTCCTTGAATAAGTGTGTTAATTTAATTTTCTAGCCCAAAACTACATTTTACAAGATTACATTTGAACACATCAGGTTATAATTTTACTTCGCTCAATTGTCATTTTTACAAAATAGACCATGAATCTCCATGTTACCTCCGCTAACGTTAGCTGTTAGTACTGTTATTTAGCACGACTGGGCTGCCTCAGAGCAGACAAGGTTTACTAGCTCACCTCAGGTTTTTGGCCAAAATAAATCCTTAATTCATCGCGTTAGATGTGAAAAATATGCCGGCTTTCCACAATGGTTTCACACATGAGATTTTACTGGGGCACAGCAGATCAACACTGGGGCACGTGCCCCAGTAAAAGAGCGTTTTCCCATTACATGGTACCTGCTCGACTCGCCTCGACTCTACTCGCCTCGCCTCGACACACTGTGCGTCCGTTTTCCATTGCAGATTTTAGTACCGCCTCAGCGTGGCTGGTCGTTATGCCGTATTGATGCACACACCAGCGCACAAGTATAAACATCAGGCCACTTGAGTTTGTTTTACAGTTCTGTGGAGGCTCCACGCAGAGCTTTCGCCGTAGCCTGTGTAGCCTATGTAAAAGTGGCCTGATGTTTATACTTGTGCGCTGGTGTGTGCGTGGAGCCGGCCATGTGTGTGTGTACGTAGGCTACGGCGAAAGCTCTGCCGGAGCCTCCGCAGAACTGTAAACAAGCGGCGCCGCAGTAAACTACTGTGACCTAACGCGACACACACACAGAACGGCGAAGGTGTGTGTTGCCAGAAGACACATTTTGTTTCAAATTAAGCTGGAGGCAGCAAAAAAAAACAGTTGGCTAAACTGTTTAAAAATAGCGGGTTTGTTCAGGACACCCCCATCTGTCGCTTTCACATCACCTTTCCGGGTCGCCTCAGCTCGCTTGGAACCTCGACTGAGGAGGTACTAAAAAAAGTACCTGTTAGCAGGTACCAGGTACTTTTTTTCGTAATGGAAAACCAAAAAAGGCGAGTAGAGTCGAGGCGAGTCGAGCTGGTACCATGTAATGGAAAAGCGCCAAAAGAGGTCTAGGGTCTATGAAAACAGCTTTCTAAAACAGGGCCGAGCAGCTCTTTCCTGTCAAGAAAATACAACTGAATCAAGAGAAGAGGAGCCGAGTGGTAAGCGTAACCGACGTAGACGAAGAAAAGAATCTTCATTACAAAGAAAACAGACATCACTGTGCCGCCCGCAGCGTTTGATTGACAGGTGATCTTTGGGAAATCCAGAGCAGAAACCCAACAGCTTTTCACCAAAGACGTTCGTACCACCTTAAGCTCCAGTAATACCATCAAAATCTGACTTAATCTGTGAAAACAAGCCCCTCATTACAGACCCTGAGCTGTCGGCCACATCAAGGCTCTACTACCCAGAATGCTTAGTAAAGGAGCACAGCAACCCCCGACCCTGAAGACACGCCAACCTGTCAGACCTTCACCCTCAGCCGTCATCCACATCTATACATCATAAAAACACACACTCCATCTCCCATAATCCATCACAACAACCTGACCACACTCGCATACACACAACTGGGTCTTTCTAATCCACCATAAGCCTGAACACTCAAACAGTGACACTTACCTTACTTAACCTCACTCACACACTCAAGTGACTGTCACACACTAAAAGAGACAATACACACTTTTCTGGCAGTGTGATAGTCTGGTTTTCACATGCACACACACAGGTTTGTGTACATGTACACACCAAAGTGGGGGAATTCCATTTTAGGGATGGATTAGTGCTCTTGGGGTTGATATGGGGATGAAACAAATACACAAATGAAAGCGGTTGAACTTTGAGCGGTTTTATGAGGACACTGAGGCTGCAAGCTAATAGGAACACACATGAACACAAATTAAACCCTCTTCTAATCTGGTTTTGCAATTTGGGACACTTAATCTAGAAAAATATTACATGAATTACAGGAAAACAATCTTTACAGCAGTGGTTCTCAAACTTTTTCACATCAAGGACCCCTAAACTGACACAACTTAGACCACGGACCCCCATCTGACATGATAAGACTTTGTCCCAGGGTACCTGATAGAATTTTTGCTTTTAGATGTTTTATTACAGAAATTGAATGAAACCCATGAGCAAAATAGTCACAATCTGTCATTCTGTTACTTATGGATGAAATTATAGTGAAAATAAATGATTCCCCTTTTTGTTGGGGACCCCACTTTGAGGACCACTGCTTTAGAGAATTGTTTAATATGCATGAAGGTATATTTGGATGCAAAAACAGCAGATAGCATCATTTTAAAGAGGACACATTATGCTAATTTCAGGTTCACACTTGTGGATTGAGGGTTTTGAAACTTTCTCAGTATTAATATAGCACCACGACCTGCTTTATAAATCAAAATAAGACTTTTTTTCTTCTTTTTTCACAATATGGGAGCTTTAATACTTTATTTCCACAACAGCCATTACCAGAAATGTGTTATTGGGCGCTCACAATAACACAAATTCTATTAAAGGAAATTGAATTAGCACGATAGGAAGCTAAATTAAACAGTACGTTCTTGATTTTTGTAAACTGAAAGAATACGTCACTGCTCACGGCGCAGTCCATACGTCTGGTCACGTTATTAACTAGGTCAAACATCACAAGTAATCCAGCACGAGTAAGCAAATATAATAAACTGGTTTAATAAAATAAGCTTAATTTAGCATTATTAAAAAGGAAAATCCCAGTCTTTTTCATAAACAAAGCTTTGCTTGGTTGATATCACTTCTAACATGAAATCAACAGCAACGATGTGCAATGTGGTTGGTTTCCAAAGCTGCCTTCATGTTGTTTTGTATGGGTCTGCATTTTCAGAATCACTAGTTAGCAGTCGTAGTTAGCATGAGCAATAGCCATAATGATGAGAGTAAGTTTGAAAAACACCAGAATTTTCCTTTAAAGTAAATGTGACAATGTCTCATGATTTTAGGTCGTATGGTCCAGTCCCAAGCTATTTATTTGATCTTTTTATAGTTGTTCAAGTCTTGGGATGGTGTGACAGTTGAAATATATGTCCACAGAGACGACACCCCCCCACACCCCCACTGGCAGTGTGTTTCGGGTGACGTATGGAAGCCATTATATCCGGTGACAAGCGCTGACAATAGCAAAGGTTAAAAGGCCGGCGGGCTGGTGACGGACTGGATTGATCCATCAATGTCGTATGTGTGTGTGCGTATGTGCATGTGTGTGTCCCCTTGATCCCACACACACACACATGCATACACACTTAAATAAGGGTGAAACAACGTGCACTAAATGACCTTGCCCTCTCTACTGACATCTTGCCCCTGCCCCACTTTTTCTCGAGACAGAGAGAGTACATTGTGTGTATTTTTACTTTCTGTCAGATCAAAGCTGCTTTGCCAGCTTTCAAACTCTCCATATATATATATATATATATATATATATATATATATATATATATATATATATATTTTTTTTTTTCTATCTGGGCTTTCATTCAAGTATTTTTATGAGAGTCATAACGTATCACACTGGAAAAGTTAAGACCAAAGATCGATCAAAGTCATGTGAAGTTCCTCGAAGCAAAAATCTTCCTTTGATGGTATATAAAGAAAGTATCTGTCGATTTGGATACTAATATCATGCTAAATTCAGCCTTTTCTTTAAAATGGAAGTTTGGCAGCTGTCAATCCCATACAGCACATACTGCTGCCAGCTGAACGGCAATCACCGCCTCTGTCCGTTTTTCTTTTTAGATGAAACTGATCATTAGTTGCACATGCGCAGTAGCTAGGTAAGGACTGCTAGCCAGTCAGAAGCTGAGTATGAGGGCGTACCACGCTAGCAGATGGGCGAGCATTATAATGTGTGTTACAAAGTGACGTACGTTCGTCCTGACCGAGCAGTTCATGAACAGTGTTTTCTGTTGGAGATGGTAAGTCCCTTTGGGGTGGATTTTGGGCTTTTTCACTTTGTAAACCGATTACATGCACAAAAAAGATATATAACACAATAAAGGAAAGAGAAAAAGCCAAAAAGCATAATATGAGCAGCAGAAATAATACCTTTAAACTTAAAAGGTGAAAGTGGAATTAAGCAGTATCTTATTTTATACCGTGATATATATCGTTATCAAGATATTAAATGATAGACAATTTTGGCCATACCAGCCCTACTTGGACATTTCATTCAATCACACGCTTTATACACGCTTCATCATAATTCATTGACTGCCTAAGCTTGCTCTCATTGCACTTTATTGTACCAAGGGTAATAACTTTTTATACAATATTTTGACTTTTTTTATATTTCTGGTGTTGCCATTCAGGTGTTTTTATGTGCAAATTGAAAATGCACATGAAAACAGGTGGATTGAAACGCACTTAGTAGTGAGATGCCAAGAAATGTTGTAAAAAAAAAAATGTTTTATGTGAAAGAAAATGCATAATATACTGTACATAATGTATAACTTTTGTTTGTTTACGGGAAAGCTGTTAAAATCATGAATATCTAGTGTTACAGCGAAATGCCGTTTGTTTTTACCAGGGGCTCAAAACAAATGTTCTGACAGAGCCTTACTTGGTGTACATAGTTAAAAAAAGATTTTTTTTCTTAGATTTTTAGATACAAATTCAGTCAAGACTAGAGGAAAAAAAACTGCTAGTGGTGCGTTCAAAGACGATAAATGCAGACAAAAAGGCAGGGAAGCGTCAATCTGGCAGCTGTGTCCAGACATCTGAAACCTCTCTTTGGTCCCTGGCTGTCCTTCTCCCCCGCCTCCTCTATCTTTTCATCTATTATCTCTCCATCCACCTATTATCCATCTATCAGCCTACAGCTAAAGCGGCTAAACACAACCCCCACTCCCCCTGTCTCTATTTCAATCAACTCGTCTTTCTTTTTCCCCATATTTTTCATTCATGCATTGCACATCCTGTCTTGGGTCTTTTCTCTTCATTTAGCTTTTTATCCTCCTTAATCCACCATCTTCCTCCGTCCTCCTTACATTTCCATCCGTCCATCTTTCCCAGTTCATCCATCTTTTTCTACATTTCCTACTCTCCCATCCATCCCTATCGCTCCTACTCATTCATCTGCACCTCCAATTAAAAGCTTTGGAAGTCTTATTTTCATGTGAAAAGACAGAAAATCTATACTTTGATAGCCCTTTAATGCTCACTTTAACTTTTTTTCAAGGACAAAAACGTTACTGTACATATGGGCTTTCCTTTAAAATAAAAATACACATTTCTGTTAACAAGTTAACAAGTCTTTGACAAAGAAGGAAAACATAACTTTTAGGTGAGATTGATATATCTGGATTGTGGTTTTATTAAAAACTTGAAAAGTGTTTCAAAAACCAATGAAAAGCAACTTTCTTTAAGGTTTTTAAACACATTTAACAATTTTTTTTTTTTAAGTCAGTACATGTACTGTATTTCACAGTCTCCCAACTACAGCGAGGGTCAGCTATCCTGTCATTAAGAGTTATTCACGTTAAACTGTTTAATTGGTCTAGATTTCAGTACAGTTTTTGTATCCCACAGTGGTCAAAAATGCTGTTCCAGAGGCTTTCTGTCATCGTGAAAGGAATATAAATCCAAGCGAAGACACTAAATCCCTCTTATTTATGGGAAGAGAGACACTGAATATTGATTATCAGCAGCTTTAATCAGCTTTCAGAAACCAAAAATCCAACCAAAATCACTCAAACCTAAGACATGAATAAACAATTGGCGCAAACTCCTCATAAATCCTAACCACGAAGAATGCAACACACCCACCGCCCCCCCTCCTCACCGCACCCACAAGTTTCGGTTTCCCACTCAGAGGTTCCATTCGTCCCACTCCCAACGAGGAGAGAACCTGAGGGAAGTAAGTTCTCGCAAACCCCCCCCCCCCACCCCCCGAGAAACCATGGCCGCCTGACGATGACGGGGGAAAAGGTGGAGGGATGAAAGGATGTTTCCGTCAGACGCCACCGAGGGCAGACGGGAGGGCAGACGACGAGAGAAGATCCATTAAACAAAGAGAGTTTTGTGTCATTTTAAACCACAAACTGGAGTCGACTTGCCAGAGTAGCCACGAGAGTGGACCACATTGCATGGTGGAATGTGTGTGTGTGTTTCATGCTTGGGTTCGGGGCATGGCTACGATGCAATAAGCTGTAAACATATAAACACAGACGTACAGAAAACACACAAATTATGCCCTGTAACAGCGCCACTTAATTCAATATAATAGCTCGGAAACTGCGTCTAACGTCAAAGCGTTGAACATGATAGCTGCAGTGTGGTTGGTGGAAAATGTTATAAAGAGGAACCAGAAACAAGGTGGGATTAAAAGAACCAGATGAATGGAGTCTTTCGATGTTATTCTAGCATAACTAGTGCTGCACGATATGAGGAAACTATCTAATTGCGATTATTTTGACTGATATTGCGATATGACTCACGATATTGGAGTGAATGATCATTTTTTTATCATTATTCTCATTTTCATTGAAAATATAAAACATGATTGAAGTGTGATTTTTTTTGCGAGGATCTGTACCAAACAAAAAAATTTTCTTTAGTCTGTAGGATACGATTTGTAGGCCAGGATGTCTCTGCAATACCACAACACTTTATTTTAGAATGGTTTGACACATATTTTGCCTTTTAACAAATATTGCGCGGGATTTGGATATTGCACTAGTCTATATTGCGATTTCGATAAAATTGCGATTAATTGTGCAGCCCTACAATCAACCACAAGAAATTGTCAAAAAAGTTGCTGATTACATTTCTGTCAATTGACTTGAGTTACGTGTGCCTGATTGTTGGATTCCTTTATCGAAAAGTTACAAACATTTTCAGACATAATCTTCCTGAAAGGGGGTGTGAGAGACCTTTACATCCCTTAAGTCTACATTGATTGTCCTGGAAGACTCTGGGTCGAAACAAAGCTGGCTGACTTTTTTATAGCACAGATTTCTTCTGAAATCTACGTCAAATCCCTGCTCTCAGTTTCTTTTATTTCTACTGCTTTTGAGTTGAAAAAAACTTAACAGTTAACAATTTACTGTCTTGTGGGGGGTTTACCACCTCCAATAAAAAACTAGCAGAACACAAAACCCAACAGGGGTTTCAAAAAACGTTTCTCCAGCGCATCAAGATGCAATTCTGGTGTAATCTGAGAAAAAAAGAAAACATGGCTACGGTGCGTGTGTTGCCCCCAAGTGAGAGGGTAAAATGTGTCGGACAAAAACAATAACAACTGCAGCAGCCTCAGGTCAGGACTTCTACACCCCCAGCAAACACACACACACACGCACACACACACGCACATGCACCACACACGCACATGCACCACACACACACACACACACACACACACACTTCAACTATATATCTCCCATGTAGCTTTAATATCTTCTACACTTTTTCCATGACACACACTTTACGAACACACACACACACACAGCAATAATAACAATGTTGTGTGTGTGTGTGTGTGTGTGTGTGTGTGTGTGTGTGTGTGTGTGTGTGTTTGAGGGTCACTGTACTGATTTATCTAACTAAAGAGAGGTTGTTATTTCAGTTTGTGCCTGCAGACGTAGCCTAAAAGAAACAGCTAAAGGCACAGATCAGAGATAGAGACATTCCAACCCCACCCCAACACACACACACACACACACACACACACACACTAGCAATAGGTGGTTTAATCCCCTCCGATGAAGAATATTGAAGCAAACATTTAATAAAATGTAAATTGTGTGCGTTCCCATTCAACCTTGTGTGATTTTTTTAGTTTGATTAGTTTCATCTGGTGGGAGGCGTTTTAACATTGAATGAGAACCGCCTCACCAGAAAAAGAAAGTACCTACATGAGAAAATGTAAAATCTAAGGACTGAAATTGGAATCTTGTCATCAGGAGTTGAATATTTAGGATTGATATTGGGAATGCGGCAATATTTTAAAGCAAACATGTTCGCAAACATTCAACAATGTGGAAAATATACCGATAAACAGCTTCCCTAGCAACTTTTTACAAAGTGTACAATATCAAGATATAGATGTCTCCACATAAAATTAAATGTAGGGGATTGTATCTTTATCGCCCACTCCGCATTCCAACTGTGCAAAGACTAGTTGTGATAGTGTCCAGAAGTGCTACAACAATTACAATCTACAGAACCTACAGAAAATACAACAACGAATTGTTTTAAGTCAGTTCTCAAGCAAAAATAGCATGCTGCACTGCTTTATGTCATTGTAAACTGAATAACTTTGGGTTTTGGGCAGTTGTTTGGGTGAAACGGGCAATTTGAAGACATCATATCTCATACCGTAAAAAATAAATTCACTGAAAAATATAAATAATGTTTTTTTCTCCATTAACTAATAATCATTTCTTCTTTAAAACAGTGAAAAATGACCATCCCAATTTCCCACAGCCCCCATTGTGACTTATTTATTTAGTTTTGTCTGACCAACAACCCAAAGATCTTGTTCAGATGAAGGTAAACAGCAAATAGTCATTGTGTGAGAAGCAGGAACCAGTGAATGTTTGGCATTATTGCTTTAAAGATGACTTTATATGATTAAATCATTCATTTTCCCATCCTGTCTTTATGCAAATATCAATATTATTCTTTGGAAACATGAACACACTCTCCTTCGTTCTGTGTTTCTCATCAATATGCTCCATTGTGTAGTATGCTGCTGCACAACATATGTTTTTGGTTTGTTAGGACAGTTAGAGGAGCAAGTCGGGGCAGAGGACATGGAAACACACACACACACACACGCCAACAGTAGAAACAATAGCATCTCTATCTGATGGCATCCTCATCTACCCCCTGCAGAGCAGATTGCTACTGGAGGCTACCTTTACTGGAATGTAGGGGGCAACACACACACACACACACACACACACACACACACACAGCTGTTTACCAACCCAAGACATTGGGTTGCATACCTTCGACCACATGTCAAAACATTCTTTTCTAAAATCCATGGATTTCTGTTACTGTCAACAGCAGGACGAGAGAGGAAGAGATTATCGTCTCCATTTTTGTTGCTTCTTCTGGGCAAATCAAAATTCCCGACTGCTCGCAGTGTTTTCAAACATGGGCTAAACCTGCTGGAATCTAAGGACCATGGCCTGATTTCCAACATAATAAGAAAAATCCCTTTTAGCCACAAAACATGAGACTCATCCACAACATCCCCCATGCCCACTTCATGTAGCAGTTGGAGTTTAGTTGAGGTCAACTTGTGCACCAAGATATTTCAAAATCCTGGAGCAAAAGAGAGCAGCACATATTTACCAAGTTTAGTTTCCATCAAAGTAGATCAATGATTTGGTGAGGACAAAATCAATCATCAATCATCTCATGAATCCACAAAATCTACTAATTCTGTCCGACACTAAGACAAGATGACAACAATCTCTGGTAAAATTGTCTCATGACCTTAAACATTTGTTTAAAACTTGATAAAATACCTTGACATGTGCCGACGCCAAATCCGGTTTATGGTGACAACAACTGCTGTTTAACTTCCAAGAGAAATTCAACCTCAGATCAAAGAGATTTACTGCCTGCTAAGCATCCCAGTTCAAACAAACAAGTACATCATGGGACATACCTAACATCGAAAACATGCATCAAAGAAGTTCATATACAGGATACACGACTTTTTCAGCAGGGGGCACCACATAATCAAACAACCACTGAAGAATTAACCTAAAATGCAACGGTTTTCTCTCTCAAAACAAAAAAGGAAACATAAAGAGTTCAGCTCAATCAAAGTTTCCATCACAAATAACCAAAGTACCAAGATGACCTCCCGTCATGGGTCAGTAGTCCTCTTTTGGTTTTAGTGGTTGGACAGCTTGGGAGATGGGCTCATTGTCGGTGGGTCGACTTGAGAGGAGAATGAACATGGCAACGAATCCAGCTTTGTAGAACATGGGGAACACAAAGAAAAAGGATTGTGTAGCAAAGGGGAACCTAAGCTAGTGGTCGGCTAATACTCTCTGAACAGACTGGATCCGTTTCCTCAGGTGAAAAGTAGAGCCTGACCGATATACTGGCGGGCTGATATTATCGGCCGATATTAGGCATTTTCCAAACTATCGGTATCGGCATTTATAATGGCTGATAAATGAATATTTTAAAAATAAAATAAAAACGGACGAAACACCCTTCAACCATGTTCTGAGTGTTGGCGTTGTATAATTTGTCCACCAGAGGGCGCTCTACAACGTCCCTGATGGCAACACTCGTGTTTAACCCTTTAAGTTTCATATCTTAAGATTGTATTTTGATACATTTTATCTATCAGAACTTTAATATATGTTGATGTTCCTCTGTTCTGTTCTGACAATAAAAAAACAAGTTTATTTTTAAACTGCATTATCATATTATTTTAGTGAGGACTCATAAATAACTACAAATAACTAATGTTAGAGAAATCTGTTTATGTTTTGTTACGCGTTTCTGGATTTTTTTTTTTAAATACACATCGGCCGATATATCGGAATATCAGATTTTTAAATCACAAAACATTTGTATCTATATCAGCCTTAAAAATCCTTTATCGGTCGGGCTCTAGTGAAAAGTGAATGGCATATTGTTTTGAATCTCCAACTCGAGCCCCCTTTCACACAGGCACTGCATACCTGAAATTATCTAGACATTACCCGGAGGTTCTGTATGTGAGAACGCAAATGTCCAAATCAGTTGGACCGGACATTAAACGGACTTCACCCTGCCAGTTCCCTAGTACAAAGTCATGTGTAATGTCCGATCGAGTCCATGTGTGAATAGAACTTTGGGCTTTTTGACGGAGTTCGGGTACTGTCGAACTTTAGAATTTTTTTCCACCGAAACGAACGCTACCAAAGAGAAGTAACAAGAGGCGAAACTCGAAAGGAAGAAGCAAACGTTGTGTTGAGTTTCTGCTCTTGCCAAAGAGTATAGAAGTAACAAGAGGTGAAACTCAATAGAACGTTACATTGCAACAGACGCACCCATGACCGAGCTGCAGCTCCGCCATCTTGGACTGAACGCTCTTGTTACTTCTATACTCTTTGTAGAGTTACGCTTGCGCTACGCTGGTCGACGTAATGACAGCGCGTTAGGTGGAGCTAGAGCTGGGCAATATATCGATATTATATCGATATTGTGATATGAGACTAGATATCGTCTTAGATTTTGGATATCGTAATATGGCATAAGTGTTGTCTTTTCCTGGTTTTAAAGGCTGCATTACAGTAAAGTGATATCATTTTCTGAATTTACCAGACTGTTGTAACTTTTCTCTTATTTGCCTTTACCCACTTAGTCATTATATTCACATTAATGACGATTATTTATCAAAAATCTACAATATCGATAGAGGTATTTGGTCAAAAATATCGTGATATTTGTTTTTCTCCATATCGCACAGCCCTAGGTGGAGCGTTCAATGCAGTAGGCTGAGAGAAAGTGAAAATGGAACTTGCAGAAAACGTGTTGTTTGGCAGTACTTTCAGTCAAAAGAAGGCGATTCAAGTCCAGCTACATGTTCAATTTGCAATGCCGACTTGTCTTGTGGGGGCAAGGGCCCTAAACAATACATAACATCGCCGCTGTTAAGACATTTGCGTATGAGTTGTGCAACCCAAATGCAGCAACTTCAGGTAAGGAAGGACAGTCGCAGCTAAAAACTTGTGTTAACCAGACAGTGCCTCTCGAGGGGCTGTCGGCTGTTCTCTCGGTAAATGAGTCTCCCTACAGTGGGAGCGCAGCGACTGCTGCTCGTTAGCTAACGCTAGCTAGCTTTCTAATTTCACCCACACAACATGCCTTCATCATACAACAATCATACGATCATCGACATGTCATACAACAATCTCCTTGTCTGTGTCGTTCATTTTTTAAGTCTGATGAACCCTCCTTTTGTCTTTGACATCTAAAACATATGATATATTTTAGTATACAATCTCTTATACACAACACCACTGCAGACAATTTGTAGGTAATTAGAACTCCCTTATCTCCATAATACAAACAAGAAGATAACGAAGGCTGCACACAAGTGAGACAAGTGCTTCCGTCCACTCAGACAGACTCTTGTAGAACATGTAGAGTCTGATGTTCATTCAGATAGCAGACATGTCTGGTCTGCAGAGGTCTGGAGTCCAGACAGTTCACATGAGCAACTGGGATCCATCAAAACAACTGGGATTGATTCTTAAATTCACAGCATTAATGTAAACTGATTCATCACTGCAGAAAAGGGCACCTCACCGCAACCCTGAAATCATCAGCCAGAGAAATTTAACAACACGATCTTGGGGAGGTTTTTATAGCAAAGACTGATCTGCATTTCTTTGGATTCCAAACTGTCCCATGGGAACACCGCCTTAAAGTCAGGGAGCCAAAAACTGTTGAGGAGACACAAACTTGTCCTCAACAGAAATCACCCGAGGGCTCACAGTAGATCACAAAACCACATTATGAAAGTGAGCTGACAGCTTAACAGCAGCTGTTCCGTCAAATACAACAATGGAGGGAACTCACCACTTAGTCATCACAACCACATTTCACACAAAGGACATAAACATTGTCCCAAAAACACATGGGAATGACAACTGGTAGAGTTTTAAATGATAAATTACCCTAAAGCATGCCTGTATTGTCTTTTAGTCTGTAAACATGCACTCTTATTTCCCCAACAACCTTTACATATTGTCACCGAAGCATGTTTAAGCCTTGACTGACTTGCCAACAGGCTGACAGACTGACTCAATGAATGGCTGACTGAAAGCTAATGGCTAACTTGTTGAGCAGATAAAACCTTAAGCTCATCTTCGTCCCACAGCTGATCACTGGCTGCAGGGACAAGTATTCAAGTCGAGTAACTTTGTGTATGAGCAGCGCACATGTACTGTATGTATGAACACACACATGCACTATATCTCCACACCCATCCACACACACCCCACAGTGGTAATTTGTTATGCTCCTGGAGGAATGTTGACCAAATGGCTTATATCCCTCTGCTGTCTTAGACTTGGGAAGCCTCCCTTCCCCCTCCGAACACACTCTCAGAAGGGCCACGAACACACACTCCCCCAAAACATGGACATTCTGAAAGGGCAACTGGCACATTTTTATGCACTCTATGTCTCATACAGATGTTCCACGACTGCCTCAACAAACAGCAGACTCACTCGTTCAAGGTTACACTGGTGACTATCACATGCACACAAACAAAACTCCCAAAATTCAATCCTGACATCTAAATTTATATCTGAGAAATGGCTATATCATACAGGGCTGCAAGTAACAATTATTTGATTAATGTTCTGGCACTTTTGACTGGAAGGTGACCCAGGGCGGACCCAGAAACTACTGGAGGGATTATATCTCTATACAATCTGGCCTGGGAATCTTTTCAATTACCCATGGAAGAAGAACTAGAGAGAATGGGTTCTGGGGTACTTTGCTTAGCCTGTTACCACCACGACCCAGATCTGGAAAAGTGGCAGAAAAAGGATGGATATAATAAAATGTTCTATGAAAACGGTGCAAAATGCCAATCACAAGCTCCCAGAGCTGAAGGTGATGTCTTGAAATGTCTCTTTTTTCCAACCAACAGTCCAAAACCAAAATATTTTCAATTTATAATGATATAATACAAAGAAATGCAGCAAAATCCACACCATTTGACAAGCTGGAACCAGCAAATGTTTTTTTTTGGTGTGTGATCTATAAGGCTTAAAAGATGAATCTATTCTTGAAATAGTTGTGGACTAATTTTCATTCGACTTATCTGTGAATTGTTTCAGCACAGGCCGAAAAATTGTACTGCGATAAGCTCTCTGGCATAAATCTCAGCATGTTACGAATAATCTCCCCCCCAAATACGACCTCTTGTTTTCAATTGAACATCCATATTCAGGTCATGATGGCAATTTAACTAACTCCATGACACTAACGGATGAAGGCTGAAAGATGTGGAAAAAGATAGTGAGTTATGAGTTAAGATTATTTTGTCAAATAGACAAATGTGTATGAGATAAATATGAATTATATATATATATATATATATATATATATATATATATATATATATATATATATATATATATATATATATATATATACACACACACACACATATATATATACACACATATATACATATACATTATATATATATATATATATATATATACACACACACACACATATATATACACACACACATATATACACACACACATATATATACACACACATATATATATATATATATATATATATATATATATATATATATATATATATATATATATATATACACACACATATACATATATACACATACATATATATACATACATACATATAATATATTTGGCAATCGATTAAAAGTTGTTATGAAGAAATGCTTTGAAACATGTGCTTTCAGGTGGCATTAAGAATGTTCTCTCTCTCTCTCTCTCTCTCTCTCTCTCTCTCTCTCTCTCTCTCTCTCTCTCTCTCTCTCTCTCTCTCTCTCTCTCTCTCTCTCTCTCTCTCTCTCTCTCTCTCTCTCTCTCTCTCTCTCTCTCTCTCTCTCTCTCTCTCTCTCTCTCTCTCTCTCTCTCTGACAGACACAGTAAACCTCTGTATGGAGGGGGACTCTAAACCTAAAACACATTATTCACTCATGTCTTCCATACACACACACACATACCTCAACTCTACCTTTAATCTGTGTTCCTGTCTTTCTCCTCTTTCCTTCGAGGACTTAACACTTAATCATTGAACACTTTTCTGCACCACATTTTCCTGTCCAGCACTCAATGTCTGAGCTACTTTATTGTGTGTGTTTTAACTAGCCACTGAACACAAAACAGCCATAGAGCAGTTTGATTTTTATCTCCTTGTGCAGTCCCAGTCACATTTTCCCAGGGGCTGTGTGAGTGTGAGTGTGTGTGTGTGTGTGTGTGTGTGTGTGTGTGTGTGTGTGTGTGTGTGTGTGTGTGTTTCCAGATGACTGAGCCAGGCTTTTCCATTCCCCGCTGTGGTGAATATAGAAGTACACCGGCCAACATTTACACCACCGCTGCTGCGACTTTTCAACAGAGTGAAGAGCGAGAGACAGTGAAGGAAAGACTGAGAGGGAGAGCAGAGGTTGAATGTCAGTCGGCCTACTTATGCACTGGACTGAACACACACACACACACACACACACAGACCACCCCCAACAGAACATACACCAATAATTACTTGCAGTAATTCAAAGACACCCTCCTTATTTCCAGCAGCTCACTGCCCGCGGCGTGAAACCGTGAGAAGGGGCCGTGAGGAAACATCGGCCCCCACGACTTTATCGCACAAGACGAGGTCACGTCAAAAGATCTGAAAGCACACACTAAATCTCTTACAAAGCCCTCAAACTCCCCCAAAACACACCCAAAATGAACCTCTTAGAGCTCTGCACAAATAACACTACATCAGTCCGCTTGTCTATCAACTCCCATAATTCTTGGTTTATTGGGTCAATAATCTGCAAGATATGTTACAAACAAGCATAAAGCAATTCTAAGAATCTCTCATCAGAGAATCACTATCTTTCTTTTCAAGGATTCCCTACATATACCCCACTGGAGTGCCCATTTCTGCCCCAGACTCCATCTGAAGTGGTTTTGGTCATTCAGTGAATGAAGTGACAAGAAGATGAACAGAGCCTCATTTTGCCAGGGATCCCCTTGGGAACCTTTTTAGCACCGGTTTGACCCCCAGGTTTGAGAACCCAACCACTGCATTACATTATGTGGGGCTTTTTATTCATAAGACAATGACAGCTGGCAAACATCAACTTGCCCGGATATTTGCTTGAGCTTTAGGACAATTACATTTTCTTTCTTTTCTTACAATTCTCCGCAGGAGAGGAGGAGGAAGAGTGGAACTAGCTGTGCAGAAGTCAAATATACAGAAGAGGATGCAGGAAAAGCAGTTTGAGCAGAGTTGAAGACTTTTTTGCTTTCATGGGTTGAAAAGTTGAAACCAAGGGGTCAGCAGCCAAGCAGACTGTAAAGCACTATATGAATGAGAAAGCAGTCACAAAAGCCTAAAAAAACAACCGCAACTGCTGTTTTGGTGGAACTGGAGTGTTCCAACAACCACATCCTTATAAAATAAAATCCCTACAGTTATTTTGAGTGAAATACTATGGAAATATGAGACCAAAAGTGTAAATATATACAGAAATATTATACAAATGTCATGTAAATGTAACGTGGTGCAGTATAAACTCAGTTAGTACATTGGAGACACTTTTAAGGAGTTTTAGCTCATGTAATTTAGATTTTCATACATAAATCAATAATGTCATGGTCAACTTACTTTAGTGATGATGAGTGGCTCGCCGTGCTCAAGCCCTCCTTTCAGCGTGAACCCCCAAGGCGCGCCCCCGCTCAACTGGACCTGAATGTGGTGGAAAGAGACGAGCTGCTCAACCGTTTCCATTTCTCTACCTCCGGTCCGTTTGTTTTCTTCCCCTTTCTCTCTGTGTCTGTTTATTAGCTTGGCTTGAATCGTTGCTAGCTAGCAGCACCGGTAGCGGTCCCTCTGCTTCTCCATCACCGCTCTAACAACAACAACGAATGGATGGATGGGTGGAAGGACGGAGTGTGTGGAAGAGGGGGAGGGAGGAAAAGTTTTAGCTAGTGTCTCAAACTCATCGACGTTATGACCAATGTGTCGGTTGCAACTTCCGGTCAAAGGTGTTTAACGCTGACGAAAAGTAGACGTTAGCGTGTTTTTTAGTTCCAATCTCGCTTGATACTTTGTCACACGATTTTACTGATCATTTCGTTTCATACTTTCAGCTACTGATCCGCTTATTTACCCAGAAAATAGCAGGTATGATACTTTTATTTTGACATTTAAATTAAATGCTTCCGGTGAATTTTGCTAGCTCGACGGAAAAACTTTGGGAAAACTTTGTGACTCGAGGTAGGCGGTCCCCGCCCACCAGTATTCGAAAGGGATTTGATTGACAGAAAGACCCACAAATAGTAAAGGCTCTGGCTGAACGTGTCCAATGAGAAGCGAGGAGCGAGGAGGGGCTAGAAGCGCAACAGGCAGGCTCACGGTTGCAACTACAACTAAATAACAGTAAAAGATGTGAGTGGCAGTCTTTTTCTCATTTGAAACATGAAACCCGCCACTTTGCCACCGACCTCGGCAAAAACTATCAACAGTTCATTTGATAACACATTTACTTAGCCTAAGAATTTCTATTCTCTGCTACTTTATACTTCTATTCCACTACAATTCAGAGGGATATATTATACTTTTTACTCCACTACCTTTGTTTGATACTTTAATTATTTGCAGATCGAGATTAATAATACCAAATCAATAAATAAAGTATGATGTGTTATTATGGATAAAGGAAATTGATCCTGGGGGTAAATTCACAAGCTACCTAGCAGTATATAAAGTCATTAATATTAACCGCACCTCCATCAGCTGTAACATTAATGTGATGAACACATGAATGTATCAATAAATATAGTATTTATTATTCTGAAATGGGCTATTCTGCATGAGTAGTTTTACTTTTCTACTCAAAGTTTAAGTTAGATGCTAATACTTTTGTACTTTTACTCAAGTAAAAACAAATTGAATGCTTTTACTTTTGACAGAGTATTTCAACACTGCGGTATTGCTACTTTTACTTAGGTAAAATATCTGAGTACCTATTCCACCACTGTCAGGTACCGCACACAAGTGTACTTTTGAGGTACTTGCACTTGAGTATTTTCAATTTCTACTACTTTATACATCCACTTCACTACATTTTAAGGGGGCATTATTACTTTTTACTCCACTCATGTGGTAGCTGACTTAACTTTGCATTTTAAGATTTTACATAATACATTGGTGCATGGTTACTTCCCAATGCACAGTATGTAGCTTAATTTAAAAGAAGCTTTAACTTGACCAGCTACAACAGAACAGTAACTTAAACATCATTATAGTAACAATAATAGGCTGCATAACAATTGCATAATAAGGACGTTTGTTGAAAATAAGCATCTCTGGGAAAATTCTCAGTTTTTTATGTGAAAGCAAATATTTTCAAAGTTGTCATTCAAGCGTGTGAACAACTACAGTACATATTACTGCATGCCAACAACAACATTAGCCATCACATCCCACACATTTCTAAACCCTTTCCAGTCGTACCAGTCTGCTTGTATGACCACCATATTAAAAAAAACAAAAACATTTAAACAAGCAGGTTTTGAAAAATGAGCCAAACGTACTGCTTGCAACAATATATTACTTATCCTTTATCTTTTTTGTAATGTAAATCTAAGCTTTACTGGATCCCTAATGGAGCAGATCGCATAATGACAATTTAGGGACTTTATTTGGCTGACAAAAAAGTGTCTGTTTCTTGTTTTACTGTATGAAAATAATGCAAAACAGTGGAGTGTTCTGGGATTTGAAGTTACGTTTTTTTTGTTGTTGTAATTTTCTCTATGTAATGTAATTGCAGTCCAAGATTGAAGACATTGGTGTATTAGGCATTTCTTATTATTCATGTAACCCTCAGAGTGACCCAGGTATGACGCTGAATATGTGTAACGTACAAAGTATCTCTGTTCTCTGTACTGTTCAGAGAACAGGGACAACGTGTCTCTGTGATATGATTATGTTTGACCCTGAAGTTGGATAAAGTACAGGCTCTCACAGCTAGCCTCACTCATTCGAGCATACATGCACTTAATGTACGTGTGTTGCTGTAAATCCATCTGCAGATTATTGAATAAATCTACAGTAAGACAAGTGTTGCCTAAAAGTGTTAAACAAGAATTTCTATCACAGTAATTCAACTTATTTCTGTCTTAGAAGCCCTTATAGACATTCACTGCAATTCCCCCATAGTTTTTCCCACACTCTCCCAGCCTGCAGACTAAAATGATTGGGATTGTAGATAATCACTGTTGTGGAATGTCACCACGCTGCAGCGTGCATGTGTGTGTGTGTGTGTGTGTGTGTGTGTGTGTGTGTGTGTGTGTGTGTGTGTGTGTGTGTGTGTGTGTGTGTGTGTGTGTGTGTGTATGCGTGTGCGTGTGTGTGTGTGTCAAGAGAAAGAACAAGTGAAGGAGGGAACATGAAGAGAATCAAAGATGTGAACAAGCCCAGACATCTCACTTCTCATCCAGACCACGAGGAGTTTGTTTTGGTCAGATCAGACCATCTTTTTTTTCTTTTCAACCCTTTTTTTTTTTGTTCTCAGAAACTCTGAATTGTAACATTTGGGTTGGTGGTGAGTGCTGCTTTCATGTGAGATCAAGTTTGTGTTCAACAGCTTGTGTTTCTTTCTTTTCTTTTACAGAAACAGCATGTCATCCATTTTGCAGCTTCTCATGGAGAACAACTCATTTACCAGAAGACCCCAAAGCTCTCAGGCTTCAACTTACACAAAAAAAAAGTAGTCTGAGAGGAGTCTGGATACAAAAACAAACACAATACAAACCGCAAATCTTTTTACCAAAAGAACAAGATATAAAAAGTGGTGTAAGAAGTACTCAGATCCTTCACTAATGTAAAAGTAGAAATACCATAGTCTAAAAATATCTAAATATATATATCTACTAATCAATACAGGTAAAAGTCCTGAATTCAAAATGTTACTTTAGTAGAAGTATTATCAGCAAAAATACACTTTTTATTAAGCATAAAGGTACTTTATTAAAAAAAAACTATTAGGTATTAAAAGAAAAAGTACTCACACTGCAGTATGTGTCCTTTAAAAGTGTTATATTATCATAGAATATGATATTATTCTGTTTTTAACACTAACAAATTCATATAAAACTATTTTCAATGTCAATGTGGAGCCAATTGTAGATACTCTGTATACTACTGTGTAGAATAGTGCTGCATCACATCATATGTAATGTGAAAAAGTAACTACTAAATGTAGTAGAGTAGAAGTATTAAGAAGCATAAAATGGAAATACCCAAGTAAAGTACACGTATGTCAAAACTGTACAGTACTTGAGTAAATGCACAGTATTTCATGTCAACACTTTGTAGATGTGTGTTTCAAATGTGCCATTCTACCACCTGGGGGTACCAAAGAGGGGCATGTTCACCTCTTAC
Source organism: Sander lucioperca (assembly GCF_008315115.2). Lineage (NCBI taxonomy): Eukaryota > Metazoa > Chordata > Actinopteri > Perciformes > Percidae > Sander > Sander lucioperca. The sequence goes on from NC_050189.1 coordinate 8,546,401, forward strand.
AGCACAGGGATGATCAAACTGCACCCTTTACACAATTCAGATTATGTGTCGAGCATGTTAAATTGTGTCGTTTTGCATTTTTTGTGCTTTGAAATATGTGTAACCTGTGTCCTTTTACTTTTTGTGAACATGGAAATCACTGATCTTCAAAATGTAAACTTTGATGGCAACTAAGAAAGACAAGCTTGCTGCTTATCTTGGCCACAAACCATTTATTTTATTTATGAAACAGCTTTTCGAAGATTTGGACAATTTTGTTAACCCAAGCAGATTCATGGAAGTGTACAGTTTATATGTTGAGCCTGCTTTGATAGTAAGTAAGTAAGTAAGTAAGTATTTTGCTTCTGCCTTATAGTTTAGCTAGATTTCTTGTATTTCTATACTTAGCCAAACAGAATGGGACAAATCGCTTTGATTCAAATGTAGGTTATTAATTATTGGCTTGGTCACTTCTGGTGGTTGCCATAAAATCCACATACACTGTGTAAAGTTAATCTTGAATCAAAGTTACGAAACTTTCGGTGCTAAAACTTTAAATCTCTGTTTCATGTCTGCACGACACAAGCTCAACAATACGTCATCACATTATACTACTTAAAGAGTATAAATGTAGGGCTACAGTTTAGACCGGATCAAGAATAGCACAATGTGAAGATATTTTAAGAAGAAGAATGTGAAGAGAATGTGAAATCAAACATATTATTATTATTATTATTATTATTATTATTATTATTATTATTATTGTCATTATTATTATAGTAGGACTACATTATTTAACAACGAGAAGGAATAGAATATGTTAAAAACAAGATTTTGAATTTACAAAAATAATCTGTGCAATAAATTAATCACAAAAAGGGCCCATCTGACGTACTTTTACGCACCGGTGACGTGGCTTCACGCTCCTATCCCGAGGGGTTAATTGGGGTCACTTCAAATTCAGGAAGTTAAGACTGTCAAAAATGGCCAGTGATCAGGTGAGCCTGTAATTTATGCCCTCGGCCGTGCAGAGGCTGGTTGCCAATTATAGCCTCGTTGGTGGAGCTCGCTAGCACCAGAGGTTTTATAACAAACATGAAGGCGACCCGAACCAAACACGGCTTACTGCGTGCCTGCGGCCTGTCCTGTTTCATCTTCCTGCTGTGTACTGGAGTCGTGGCCGGGCGGGAACTGGCCTCTCATCACCGCACGATGAAGCGCAGCCGTCGGAGCCATCAGAGCGCCAAGCACAAAGGAGCGCACCACCGGCCGCTGACGGACGAGCAGAAAGCGGACCAGAACCTGCAGTTCATGTTGACTTTGTACCGGAGCGCGGCCGAACCGGACGGCAGGCCCAAACAGCACCGGAAGTTCGGCTCCAACACGGTGCGTCTGCTGAGGCCGTCGGCGTCGTCGGTGTACTACCTGCCAGCGTCCAGAGGTGAGTCACATTTGAGTAGGAACTCATTGAAAGGTAGACCTGTCTGCATTTGAAGGGATCTGTAAATCTACTCAATTTGAGGTACTTTACTTGAGTGGGTTATTTTTTTTATTTTATGCTACTTTTATGCTTCTACTCCACAACGGTTCAGAGGGAAATGCTGTATTTAATAACTTCGGTTACTTTGCAGATTCAGATTAATAATACAAAATTATAATTAGCAAATCAATTATGAAGTATTATAAAGACACAACTTTATTGATCCTGGAGGGATACATTCATAAGCTACCCAGCAGTATATGAAGGCCAATTTTTTTTAAATTTAGGTCCACTTTTAACAGCTGCAACATTCAAATGATTAACACAATGCATACAATCAACATAATCCCAAATTGCTTATTTTACATAAGTAAAAGATCTGAGTAGTTTCTGCTTGACTAACTTTTGGGGACGAGGAGATCGATAAAACTACATAGATGTATGACCTTAAGTAGGAGAGGATGTGATTACCAACCTTTAATCTGTTGGCCTGATAACTTTCCTGACACTGAAGCAAGCTAGGCCATTGTTTTTATTCTCAACTGGTTTTAACGACAAAAAAATACCCAGATCTTTAGAAAAGTGTCAAAAGTTTCAAACTGGCTGTCACACAGAATATCCTTCAGAATGTAACTTCAGGTTTTTTTTCTATATTTTATATTTTTGAATCAGATTTTGCACCCGGTTTGGGTAGGGATTATTGCCTTTCATCAAGTTTGGAGGGACTAAGATTTAAGAATTGTCAGATAGTCATTCCAAAAAATGCTGGATCTTACACTTCCCATAATGCACCTTTTGTTAGTCACTCCTTGCCTGGTAAATGCCCGCAACAATCACACTCAGTGCCCCGGTTTGGAGGAAAAAAAAACACAAATAAATCAACACTCGGCATCTTGGGTAAAAAGTCTCTTAAGATGGTGTGAGTCAGAGGCATTCACCACAAAAAAGTCTAATTTCATGCTTTTTTTATTTTTTAAATCTTTTCCTTTAGACCACCACTACAGCTTCACAGTAGAGTACAACCTTGACACTCTTCCCTCGGAGCAGTTGATCAAAGCCTCTTTCATCCACCTCAACTCTTCATCCTCTCTCTCTTCCTCCTCCGCCACAACCTCGAGCACCACCCAGGCCCTCAAGCTGTCGCGCTGCAGGGCTCAGATCAAGTCGCTGGGCAAAGAGAGCCTGGTCAACCTCGAGCCCCATGAGCGGTGGACTGAGACGGACATCACCGTGCACGTCCAGCAGGGGACGAGCTTGGGCCTGGGGGCACACCTGACCCTCACAGCCCAGTACTGGTGCACAGAGCCTTGGCATGACGAAGAGGACGGCAGCCTCTCGTTGGGGTGGTGGTTTCGTCCTCGAGGGAAAAAAAGATGGAGAGGTGAACCTCTTGAAGTCCCGTCTCTCCTTTTGTACCTGGAGGAGGAAAGGGAAGTAAAGGACTGGATGGGGGACTTGCTGGGGCCTGAAGGGGAAGACATCATGAGGCGAATGGGGCAGTGGCATCCTTCGGTACGCCACCGCCGCTCCAAAGACCATTCCTCTTCAGAGGCCAAAGACGCGTCGCTCGATGTTGTGAAAAACGCCCCCGCTTCCTCTTTCTCCATCTCCTCCTCTTCCTCCATAATCTCTGACATCCCCAACTACAAACACAAAACCAGCATGCCCAAGAACCGCTGCAAGCTCCACTCGTTCCGCCTCTCGTTCGACGCACTCGGCTGGGGTCACTACTTCATCGCTCCGCCGGTGTACAACCCGCGGTTCTGCCAGGGCAACTGCCCGAGGGTGCTCCCGTACGGCTTCCATTCCCCCAACCACGCCATCATCCAGACGATCATCAACGACTTGGGTGTTGGGGACGTTCCCCCTCCGTCCTGCGTGCCTTACAAGTACATGCCCATGAGCGTGTTAGTTGTGCACAAGAAGAAGGTGGAGTACAGGGAGCTGGAGGACATGGTGGCTGAGTCATGCACGTGTCGCTAAAGACTCGAGCAGACTTGGATATGCTTAGCACTGAGAGACGAGACTAAAGGGGGCAGATTTGATGGGTCATTTGTTTGATCTACGGCCTCGCGGCTAACCATAATGAGCTCGAGACATGAAGGAGGGAGTCTTTGTGGTTTCAGATCTTCACCATTCCTGTTAAAGCACTTTAAAAGGCAGCTGCTGAATGTAACTGGCCTGCATGGCTGTGACTATGGGTTGTGCAGACGAGAGGATGTCTATTTACTGATTATTTCTTTTCCCCCCTTTTTTTGAATAATCGTTCTGTGAGCTAAAGCACTGTGCAGATTGGTGAATGTGTTTGCTATAGTTTTTCTACTGAGATAGAGGGAGCTGGTGAATGTGGAAGTATTTTTAGCCACCTGAGGGTAACTTTAAGTGGTAATTTAACTAAGATAAAATGAATTGAACTTCTACAGTAGCTAATGAAATTGATTAAAACATCGGTAACTTTTTAAGAAAACTGATTGAGTAAATGGTTTGTAATAAACGGAGTGATTTGTCTCATTGGAAGACAAACGCACGTTGAATCCATCTTCAATGTTTAACCTCAAACCACAGCTATCTAATGAATATTTGTTTTCTTGTGCCTGTCTGTGTATTCCTTTTTTCTGTATCGTTCTTTTTTTTTTTTTTTAAAAACCTTTCTGTGTTTCACATTAGGGCTGCAATTCTCACAAAGAACCAGCAAAAAACAGCCTTTATTTGTGTGGTGTAAAAAAAAAAAAAAAAAAAAAAAAAGATTCCTAGATATAATGTGTTTGTGGCCAATCTAAGAAAAATAGACACTGCTAAAGTATTTTAATGGACGAGGGGTTGGCCGTGTTGGATGTAACTGTAAAGGCCTTGCGACGTCACATTTTTTGCTGTGTACTATCTGATATTTTTGCATTTTGTATGTATTTATGATGGGAGGGCTCTCCAAAAGCTTGAAAAAAAAGTAATGCTACTGGCCTGTCTTAGAAAACCAACCCAAAATGAAGGATTAACAAAGGTGTAACTGTTGAATGCTAAAGAAGACAAAAAGAAGGGTTGTAGTGAAAAGGAATGCAATTTTTATTACGAGTGAAAATGAATAATAAAATAAATGCATGTTTCTAAACTTAATTTATTGTCATTTTTGATTGTTAGTGTATGCTCATTGAAGCCTTATGTCCCATAGGGCAGTGGTTCTCAAATGGGGGTACGTGTACCCCTAGGGGTACTTTGGAGGACTGCAGGGGGTACGTGAGATATTTAACACATTGTTTAATAGTTACAAGGATGAACATGGTTCCTCTTTTAAGTAGACTTTTTTTTTTTTTTTTTTTTCCTACCAAAAATGTGACATTTGTGTCACCTTCTTTGGACCTATTCTTGCCTTCCTTCTATTTTTTACAAGTTTCTCACTTTATGTTAAGTTATGTCACTATTTTTGAAGTTTTTGATACTATTTTCGACCTATTCTTGCCTTACTTCCTTCCTTCTTTTCCAAGGTTTTTTTTTTTTTTTTTTTTTACAGTTTTTGTCTCCTTTTCTCATCAGCATTTAAATGTTTTCCAGGTCCAAGGCTGTTGTTTAATAAATCTATTGCTGACAGCGCTGTACTGTTCCTCTTCATAGAGACTTTTTTTTTTTTTTCTACCAAAAATGATTCCCGCTGGTCAGGGGGTACTTGGCTTAAAGAAACAATTCAAAAGGGGTACATTATTGAAAAAAGTTTGAGAACCACTGCCATAGGGGATGAAGAGGAGTAAGTACTCAATTAACAGACTTTTCTTTCATTCAAGCAATAATTTTGTACGAGATTCCTGTACAAACAGAGCCTTTATTTCTGAGTGAAGTTGTCCAATATAAACTGTTCAGGGAAGTGCGTTGTTGCATTGAGTCCAACAGATGGCGCTCTTAACTAACAACAAAAACTTTGTCACAATTACACAAATCCTGAATTCAGCTATAGAACTGGTTTGTTTTCTTCCTAGTTTTCTTGTTCATATTGTGGTCAATGAATGTGCATTGCATCCAGTGATCTCTGTGACCTCTGCAGTCAACGTTTGATTTTTGTTTGCCTCTTACTTCACCCTGACCTCACTATCAGGAGAGGCCTTTGCGAAAGGTCTTGTGGGAGAAAAGGTCAAACTGGACACAATCGAAGCAGATAACTGATGATAACTGCAGATGCCAAGGTATTGTGGTGGGGGATGTATCTCTATTTTCCACCAGAAGTTACACGTGCAAAGAAGCTGATATGGAGATGCAAGGACGTTTACTTTAAAAGCATTTAAGGAATTCAGACTGCAGCTTGTTTTGGAGTTTTAAAATGATAAAATAATACTGAACAAAAACAAGGCATCTGTGGGTTAATAACAGGTCGCATACAAGTGACAAAGGCTGGCATTGCAGTAAAAGTGTATTTCATGAGAAGATTTATAAGAAATAAAAGTTTAATTCAAGCACAGTCATGAATATTATTTTATTTTGCCCGAGGATCTGAAGTGCTGATCTGTTACCGTAACATTTTGATTATAGTGACTGGAAATCCTCAGTTTTTATTTTATTTCCTCATTTCATATGCGCGTGTCCTTCTCATCCTAATCTCTGCTGACAGATGTTGCAATGTTCTGAAATAACACACTCACAGAAGCACACTTTAGTAAGACTGATTCCCATAAGTGACACACGAGGATGTGTCACACCGGGAAGAAGTGTCCTGTTCCTAATCAGATTAGACAGAGAGCCATAAAGGTCAGTTATTGAAGTGGGAAACATCATCTTTTCAGTTTTATTACGGGATCTTGTGTGGAGAAAGAAAGTGTGTGTGTGTGAGAAGTATGTGTGTGATAGGTGATGAAATGAAATGAGTCAGCCAGAGAGTCACACAGGCACAAATGTGTAAAGTGTATGCTGTGTCACTGCTTTTATTTGCCTTGCAGATGTAGGATTCATGCAGGAAGTTAGATATTAGCTTTAATCTGAGACTCTCTGATATCCCAAAAAACAAGCAGGCAGAATGTGCCCACATCTTACATTCATACATGTAAATCTGCCTGGTTATATCAACCCAAGTGAGCATGATAGGGCTTTAAATATTCGATTGCTAAATATGTGTTCAAATTTGTAGAGTTTAAGTTTGCTTTGTCCTGCAGCAGAGTCTTAAAATGCACCATCACTCTGCATGTCCTATCAGTCAAACTGGGCTTATCATTATTCTCTCTGATGCTGTAAAATGGAAGAAACTAGCAAGCTGTGCCACAACACTGATAGCCATGACACTAGGGTTGCACGATATTAACAAAATGCGATATTGCTACATATTGCGATATTGCGGGGATATTGATTATGAATATTGTGTTGTTGTATTATATAGGATATCGATATTAATTTTGATATTTTTAAACATATGTAAAATTACAAAAGTTACGGGATAACGCATCAAAATAGATTCATAACAAATAAAACAAGTTTTCTTACAACACAAGGTTTATTTCAACTGACTGTCATATTGGACTGGTGCAACATGAATAAATAAATAAGGACCATGTCTACAGAACAGGACATGTTTTGCTGGTTGGACAGTATAAAATAAATAAATAAATAAAGAAAACAGGACACAACTTTTCTTTCGCTTCTCTGATTTGTTCCGTTTTGTTGACTATCTATTTCTTCACTTACACTGCCACTCTGTTGAAATATGCACACATGTGGTACGCTAAATAGGGTTTGTCACGTAGTGGACCCGTGCGCTGACGTGCACTAACAAGTGGCACGGTAACTGGCCAATGAAACATGATCATTATAGCGTTTCAAGTGGGCTCTAAATCAAACACAACTAAGTCACACAGCCAACGGACGGGATGCAGCGCTCCACAAAATAAACAAAATATTGCATACTTATTGTGACACTTTCGATATAATATTGTGCAACGTGATGTTGCGATAACGATATTGAGTCGATATATCATGCACCTCTACATGACAGCCAAGCAGCATAGACGCAAAGTGTTGAAGTATTATTTAGTCTGTTTTCAGTCATCCAGGTCATAGTTATCCAAGGAAGGATTAAAATATAGGAAAACAGGACTCAGTTCTTCAGGGCACATTTAACCACTTCCAGTTGCCTTTGATTTTAACCTTTGCTTGAATATGTATTATTTTAATTCAATTAAATTTCAATTCAATTTTATTTATAGTATCAAATCATAACAAGAGTTATCTCGAGACACTTTACAGATAGAGTAGGTCTAGACCACACTCTATAAAGCCCCAACAATTCCAATAGTTCCCCCAAGAGCAAGCATTAGCAGTGGCTATTGCGACAGTGGCGAGGAAAAACTCCCTTTTAGGAAGAAACCTCGGCAGACCCAGACTCTTGGTGGGCGGTGTCTGACGGTTGGGGTTATGACGGTACAGGATGTAGCGTGGCACAGCAGAGCATGGGTGGACGCAGCAGGACGTAGCCGGGCATTGCAGGGAATCGCAGAGCGTAGCAGGGTGTAGCAGGTCCATAGCCACAGCTGCACCCAAGACCCAGGTCTTGGTGTCGCCCTAATCCGAGGCGATGTTCTGGGCGAAGAAGAAACATAAGGACTCCGGGGAGTAAACTCCCCAGAGCTAGGTGAGTAACAAGCACTTCTGAGACAGGATGTGCATAAAAGGAAACAAAAGAAAAGAGCGTGTCATAAGAAGGAACTTCCTCGGCAGTCTAGAATTATAACAGCATAACTAGGAGAGGCACTATATTATTGATTATACGATAGGTCAATCTGATGACTGTAAAGAGAAGCAGAGAAAAGCAGGGGTGCTGTGTCTGCAGCTATACACCCTGCCCCGCCGGTCTAGGCGTTCACTGCAACTCCTCACTCCCTAACTATAAGCTTTATCAAAGAGGAGAGTTTTCAGTTTAGTCTTAAATGTAGCGACGGTGTCTGCCCCACGAACCCAGATTGGGAGCTGGTTCCACAGGAGAGGAGCCTGATAGCTGAAGGCTCTGCCTCCCATTCTACTTTTAGAGACTCTAGGAACCACAAGTAACTCTGCATTCTGGGAGCGTAGTGCTCTAGTGGGACAATAAGGTACTAAGAGGTCCTCAAGATATGAAGGAGCTTGACCATTTAGAGCTTTATAGGTCAGAAGAAGGATTTTAAATTCAATCCTGGATTTTACAGGAAGCCAATGGAGAGAAGCTAATACAGGAGAAATATGATCTCTTTTCTTAGTTCTTGTCAGAACACGCGCTGCAGCATTCTGGATCAGCTGGAGAGTCCTAACGGACTTATTTGAGCATCCTGATAATAAGGAATTACAGTAGTCCAGCCTGGAAGTAACGAATGCATGGACTAGTTTTTCTGCATCGTTTTGAGATAGGATGTTCCTAATTTTAGCAATGTTACGAAGGTGAAAAAAGGCTGTTCTAGAGGTTTGTTTTAGATGGGCATTAAAGGATAGATCCTGATCAAAAATAACTCCTAGATTTCTGACAGTAGTACTGGAGGCCAGGGCAATGCCATCCAGAGTAATTATATCTTCGGCTAATGAGGTTCGTAGGTGTTTCGGGCCCAGCACAATAACTTCGGTTTTGTTTGAGTTTAACATCAGGAAATTGTAGGCCATCCATGATTTTATATCTTTAATGCAAGCTTGAAGTTTAGCTAGCTGGCTGGTTTCGTCTGGCTTGATTGACAGATATAATTGGGTGTCATCCGCATAACAGTGAAAGTTAATTGAGTGTTTCCTAATAATATTGCCTAGAGGAAGCATATATAAGGAGAATAGAATTGGTCCAAGCACTGAGCCTTGAGGAACGCCATGGTTAATTTTAGCGTAATTGGAGGGTTTATTGTTAACATTAACAAATTGCGATCGATCAGAGAAGTAGGACTTAAACCAGTTTAGTGCGATTCCTTTAATGCCAACTAAATGTTCCAGTCTCTGTAAGAGGATGGTATGGTCAATAGTATCGAATGCAGCACTAAGATCTAATAAGACAAGTACGGAGACAAGTCCTTTGTCTGATGCAGTTAGAAGGTCGTTAGTAATTTTCACCAGTGCCGTCTCTGTGCTATGATGCTTTCTAAATCCTGACTGAAAGTCCTCAAATAAGCTATTGCTATGTAGAAAATCACATAACTGATTAGCGACTACTTTCTCAAGGATCTTGGAGAGAAAGGGAAGGTTAGATATAGGTCTATAGTTGGCTAAGACCTCAGGATCGAGGGTGGGTTTTTTCAGTAGAGGTTTTATCACAGCTACTTTAAATGACTGCGGAACATAACCTGTCAATAAAGACATGTTGATCATATCTAGCAATGAAGTGTTAACCACGGGTAATGCTTCTTTAAGTAGCCTCGTTGGGATGGGGTCTAAGAGACAGGTAGATGGCTTTGCTGAAGAGACCTTTAACATTAATTGTTGAGGGTTTATAGGATAAAAGCAGTCTAAGTATATGTCAGGTCTAGTCGTTCTTTCTAGCAGTCTGTCAGTTAAAGGTGACCCATTAGAGGTTGGGGGCAAGAGGTGATGAATAGTATCTCTAATTGTTATAATTTCATCGTTAAAGAAACTCATGAAGTCATCACTACTCAGAGCTATAGGAATAGATGGCTCAATAGAGCTGTGGCTATCTGTCAGCCTGGCTACAGTGCTGAAAAGAAACCTTGGGTTGTTCTTATTTTCTTCTATTAGTGATGAATAATAGTCTGATCTGGCCTTTCTTAGGGTCTTCCTATAGGTTTTCAGACTGTCTTGCCACTCTAAACGAGATTCTTCCAGTTTGGTAGAACGCCATTTACTTTCAAGTTTGCGCGAGATTTGCTTTAATTTACGAGTTTGGGAGTTATACCAAGGTGCTAGTTTCCTTTGCTTCATCGTCTTCTTTTTAAGGGGAGCAACAGAGTCTAAAGTAGTCCGTAGGCAGGCCGTAGCACCGTCTACGAAATTATCAATTTGAGAGGGACTAAAGTTTACATAAAGATCCTCTGTTATATTACGGCACGGTAATGAGTTTAGTGCTGTTGGAATATCTTCCTTGAATTTAGCTATAGCACTGTCAGATAGGCTTCTAGCGTAGAAGCTTTTATCTAATTTCGTATAATCGGGTAGTAAGAATTCGAAAGTTATTAAGAAGTGGTCTGATAATAAAGGATTTAGCGGGAATACTATTACGTCTTCAATTTTGATGCCATATGCCAGCACAAGGTCAAGGGTGTGGTTAAAACAGTGCGTGGCCTCGTGCACACTCTGACTGAAACCAATTGAATCTAGTAGTGAGTTGAAAGCAGTACTAAGGCTATTGCTGTCAACGTCCACATGGATATTAAAATCACCTACAATAAGTACTTTGTCTGATTTTAGGACTACACATGATAAAAACTCTGAGAATTCCGATAAAAATTCAGAATATGGACCTGGTGCTCGGTAGACAACAACAAATATAATAGGCTGTACTGTTTTCCATGTTGGATGCTGAAGATTAAGAACGAGATTTTCAAAAGAGTTATAATTTAGTTTAGGTTTAGGATTAATTAACAGGTTTGAGTCAAATATGGCTGCAACTCCCCCTCCTCGGCCTGAGCCTCTAGGAATTTGAGTATTAATATGAGTCGGAGGAGTGGCTTCATTTAGACTGACATACTCTTCATGGCCCAGCCATGTTTCAGTTAGACAGAATAGATCAATTTGATTATCGGATATCAATTCGTTTACTAGTATTGCTTTAGAAGACAGAGATCTGATATTTAGTAGACCACATCTAATGTTCCTATCCTGTTCTATCATTGCAGTGGTAGTTGTAATTCCAATTAGGTTGTTAAGTATTGCCCCTCTTTTGGTTACCTGTGATTTAACTGATCTGAGTCGAGTTACAGACACTGTCTCGTTTTTTGGGGCAGGTTGTGGCTGACATGAACTGGATGCTAAATTGACTATGTTTGCAGTCAACTTCTTATTACTTAGGGAATTCAACACTTTGTATGGTCTATTGTTGATTATAACTGGAATAGTACTAGTACTACATGTTACCCTGCAGAAAACAGAAAACAAAAATTTTAGGTTCTACAAAATGAATATTCCCGTACAGTACCACCAAAAGTCACCCAAGTGAGGCAGCGGAGGCACTGTGAATGAACACATTAACAAATGTGACATAAAGAGCATTCTTGGTCAAGTGGCATGGTTGCACCAGCAGATTATACTCAACGGGAATCAGTTTGTTTCAATGGAATGGACGCTAATGGCACATCTCCATTGGGTATGTCCGTTCAACTCTTTAGCATCAAGTTCAAATTTGGTGAACTTTTGACACATTTATTTGACAAATAGCAATTCCGTCCTAACTGGAGAAGAGATTAACAGAGGAAGCTATGGTAATTTATTAGCTGCACTAATACTTGCATCATCCATGTTAATACAACCAGAGTCTGCCCCAAAAAAACAACAACCATGGTTTGCTAACAGAGACAGGAGTGGATGGTATGAATATGTATCTCTAATAGCACTAGCATGTTCCCAGCTGGCTAAGTGGTTAGCTCACCTGCTGCAGTATACTTCACCAACTAGCTATTAGTTAACTCACAAAGCTTTGCAGACATTGCAGAAAAACTTCACTGTGCCATCAGGGTGTCTTGGCTCAGGGCTTAATACAAATGTAATATATATATTTTAAATGAGCATAATCCTGCTATTCAATATTTGCTATTTTGTCTAAAACTGATTATAAAACTTTGGCTAACAAAATAGCAAAGATTAAATATAAATATTTTTTTGTTTAAGGAACGTTTGTACTTACTGAAAAAGATTGCGTGGTATTTGTGTTTCTAGAGAAATGTTAGCCTTCGTAAAAAGACTGTAAAGCTATTCCTATCCACAACTATTTATCTAATTATATTCGTTGTTGTTTACCGAGCACCAGGTCCATATTCTGAGTTTTTATCTGAATTCTCAGAGTTTTTATCATGCGTAGTCCTTCAATCAGACAAAGTACTTATTGTAGGTGATTTTAATATCCATGTGGACATTGAGAGCAATAGCCTTAGTACTGCTTTCAATTCACTGCTAGATTCTATTGGTTTCAGTCAGAGGGTGCATAAGGCCACGCACTGTTTTAACCACACCCTCGACCTTGTGCTAGAATATGGCATCAAAATTGACGATTTAATAGTATTTCCGCAGAATCCTTTATTATCAGACCATTTTTTAATAACTTTCGAATTCCTACTACCAGACTATACGAAATTAAATAAAAGTTTCTACACTAGATGCTTATCTGACAGTGCTATAGCTAAATTTAAGGAAGCTATTCCAACAGCACTTAACTCAATGTCATGCCTTAATATAACAGAGGACTGTTATGTTAACTCTAGTCCCTCCCAACTTGATAACTTTGTAGACGCTGCTACGGCCTGCCTACGGACTACTTTAGACTCGGTTGCTCCTCTCAAAAAGAAGATGATGAAGGAAAGGAAACTAGCACCTTGGTATAACTCCCAAACTCGCAAATTAAAACAAATCTCACGAAAACTTGAAAGTAAATGGCGTTCCACCAAACTGGAAGAATCTCGTGTGGATTGGCAAGATAGTCTAAAAAATTATAGGAGGGCCCTCAGAAATGCCAGATCAGACTATTACTCAACACTAATAGAAGAAAATAAGAACAACCCAAGGTTTCTTTTCAGCACTGTAGCCAGGCTGACAGATAGTCACAGCTCTATTGAGCCATCTATTCCTATAGCTCTGAGCAGTGATGACTTCATGACCTTTTTTAATGATAAAATTATAACAATTAGAGAAAAAATTCATCACCTTCTGCCCACAGCTTCCAACGACTCACCATTGGGCGCAGGAGGGCTAGAGAGAACGATAAGACCTGATACTTATTTAGACGGCTTTTATCCTTTAGACCTCCAACAATTAATGTTAAGGGTCTCTTCAGCTAAGCCAACTACCTGTCTCTTAGACCCCATTCCAACGAAGCTACTTAAAGAAGCACTACCCGTGGTCAACACCACATTACTAGATACGATCAATATGTCCTTATTAACGGGTCACGTACCGCAGTCTTTTAAAGTAGCTGTGATAAAACCTATTCTGAAAAAACCCACCCTCGACCCTGAGGTCTTAGCCAACTATAGACCTATATCTAACCTCCCGTTTCTCTCCAAAATCCTTGAGAAGGTAGTCGCTAATCAATTGTGTGACTTTCTGCATAGAAATAGTCTATTTGAAGACTTTCAGTCAGGATTTAGAATGCATCATAGCACAGAGACGGCACTGGTGAAAATCACTAACGACCTTCTAACTGCTGCTGACAAAGGACTTGTCTCCGTACTTGTCTTATTAGATCTTAGTGCTGCATTCGACACTATTGACCATACCATCCTCTTACAGAGACTGGAACATTTAGTTGGCATTAAAGGAATCGCACTAAGCTGGTTTAAGTCCTATTTTTCTGAGCGATCCCAATTGGTTAATATTAACGATAAACCATCCAAATACGCTAAAGTTAGCCATGGCGTTCCTCAAGGCTCAGTGCTTGGACCAATTCTATTCTCTTTATATATGCTTCCTCTAGGCAATATTATTAGGAAACACTCAATTAACTTTCACTGTTACGCAGACGACACCCAATTATATCTGTCAATCAAGCCAGACGAAAGCGGTCAGTTAGCTAAACTTCAAGCGTGCATTAAAGATATAAAATCCTGGATGACCCACAATTTTCTGATGTTGAACTCAAACAAAACGGAAGTTATTGTGCTGGGACCCAAGCACCACCGAACTTCATTATCTAAATATATAGCTACCCTAGATGGTATTGCCCTGGCCTCCAGCACTACTGTCAGAAATCTAGGAGTCATTTTTGACCAGGATCTATCCTTTAACGCCCACTTAAAACAAACCGCAGGAAGTACAAGCCCGTTCCGGCAGGGGAGAGTACGAGCCCGGTCCAGGGCCCCTCTCTTTAGCCTGCCTCTCTTAGTTATACTATTATAACTCTAGACTGCTGTGGGAAGCTCCTTCCAAGGACACAATGAGCCGCTCCCTCTTCTCTCTTTTCACTTGTCTCCTTTTGTGTGCATCTTAGTCCCAGAAATGCCTGTTACTAACCTAGCTCTGGGGAGTTTTCTCCCCGGAGTCCCTTTGCTTCTTCTTCACCCAGAACATCGCCTTGGAATTGGGTGGCACCTACACCGGGGTCCTGGGTGCAGCTGACGCTATGGACTTACTACACCCTGCTACGCTCTGCGTTTCCCCGCAGTGTCCGACTGCGTCCTGCCGCGTCCAACCGCGTCCACCCAGGCTGCTGTGCCACACTACACCCCGTAACGCCCTGCTGTGCCCTACTATGACATGAACTACTATGACTACCATTGTGATCACTGCTTCACTATCTTTATTATGACTATTATTGCCACCATTCACCACTCCCCCAACTGGTGCCGTCAGACACCGCCTACCAAGAGTCTGGGTCTGTCCGAGGTTTCTTCCTAACAAAAAAAGGGAGTTTTTCCTTGCCACTGTCGCAATAGCTACTGCTAATGCTTGCTCTTGAGGCAACCACTGTAATAGTTGGGGCTTCGTAAAGTACAGAGTTTGGTCTAGACCTACTCTATCTGTAAAGTGTCTCGAGATATCTCTTGTTATGATTTGATACTATAAATAAAATTGAATTGAATTGAATTGAACTATTTGTAAATGCATCTGTTATTGTTTAGGAAAGTAGATAGTGGCCTACACAACAGGCTGCTTTGGTTCCCGGTAAACTTTGATTTTAAAACATTATTAGGTTTCCCCTAAATTGTGAATTACTTTTTTTTTAGAGAGTGATAAGAGATAAGCGCTGCCAGAGACTAGCCGTCACCAAAACCACTATCAGGGAATTTTATTGGCTTTAGTTCAAGGCCTTTCCATAATTATAGGGCTTTTCTGAGTAACCTATTTCTGTGAACATCATCCTGCACATTGTACATGAGGACTGAAAACTGGTCAGATGAGGTCATGTCTGCAACCATTCTTCGATCTGTTTGTCCAAGGGAATTATTCCCTTTTACTTCAGTGCATGATTAAAGTTCAGACGTCACTGGATGGTCAGACACAGGGTTTTTTTTTTTTCTTTTTTCATGGATTGACCGTGCTAGAAATGAAACCGTCACAGTCAGCCTCAACTCTGCTGAAGAGTCTTTTAGCAAGGTATTTAACTCCTGCCAACACTGATGGACTGTGCCAACAATCAACACGTCCCCCTTCTGCAGGTTGTTGCACTTTGCAAGAGCAACGGAAAGATGTGTGGAAACTTGCAGTTTACGTGAATAAACCTATCTTAGAAAATGCTCCAGAGTAGAAAGTTTAAAAACAAGCATGATGTGGTGGCTCAGTTGGCAGAGCAGGCACACACATATATATATATATATAGGTGTATACCTTGACGCAGAAGGGCCAGGGTTCGAGTCCGACCTGAGACGATTTCCTGCATGTCATCCCCCTCGCTCTCCCCTTTAATATCTATCTGTTCTTTCCATTAAAGGTCCCATGACATGGTGCTCTTTGGATGCTTTTATATAGACCTTAGTGGTCCCCTAATACTGTATCTGAAGTCTCTTTTATATAGACCTTAGTGGTCCCCTAATACTGTATCTGAAGTCTCTTTTATATAGACCTTAGTGGTCCCCTAATGCTGTATCTGAAATCTCTTTTATATAGGCCTTAGTGGTCCCCTAATACTGTATCTGAAGTCTCTTTTATATAGACCTTAGTGGTCCCCTAATACTGTTTCTGAAGTCTCTTTTATATAGACCTTAGTGGTCCCCTAATACTGTATCTGAAGTCTCTTTTATATAGACCTTAGTGGTCCCCTAATACTGTATCTGAAGTCTCTTTTATATAGACCTTAGTGGTCCCCTAATACTGTATCTGAAGTCTCTTTTATATAGGCCTTAGTGGTCCCCTAATACTGTATCTGAAGTATCTTTTATATAGACCTTAGTGGTCCCCTAATACTGTATCTGAAGTCTCTTTTATATAGACCTTAGTGGTCCCCTAATACTGTATCTGAAGTCTCTTTTATATAGGCCTTAGTGGTTCCCTAATGCTGTATCTGAAATATCTTTCCCGAAATTCAGCCTTGGTGCAGAATTACAGCAACTAGAGCCAGTCCCACAATGAGCTTTCCTTAGTATGTGCCATTTCTGTGTCTGTAGCTATTGAGGAGGAGAGGGGGGGGGAAGGTGGAGAGTGGGGGTGTGGCCTTGACCAACTGCCACTTTGCTAGTTTGAAAGCCATGATGCCTCTCTCTCTCTCTCTCATGGGTGGGCCAAATTCTCTGGGCGGGTAAAGCAGAGAAAGGGGAGGTAAAGCAAGATTCCAGATCAGCCCATCTGAGCTTTCATTTACACCTATCGCCATTTCTAGCCACTGGGGGACCATAGGCAGGCTGGGGGAACTCATATTAATTTCATGCCATGGGACCTTTAAAGGCTGAAATGCCCCAAAAAGATCTTTAAAAAAAAAAAAAAGAAAAAGAAAAAAAGAATGATGTGAAAGTCATTTGTTTGTATATATTTTAGCTTTTAGTATACATTTATCACAAAATAGCAAATTAGAAATCAAAAACTTGCAAAGCCAATACAAAGTCTGAAATCTTTGAGTGTTAGTTGGAGTTGTCCTCACCATGATGCAATGAATAAAGAGTCCAAAGAACGCCTGTGGTTGAGCTGGAAAATAGATTGGTAAAAGTCCACATCTTGACCATCATCTGGTCCACAGTTATCATTAAAGGTAATCAAAGTTAAACATTTAGCTGTCCTATGACTATGAGGTCTGATTCAGTGTGATCTATGTTATCTAGACATTTTAAGAACTTTGAAGTGACTGATAAGGAACAGAAAACATTGTAGGAAATGTAGTTATTATTTCAAATTCACTTTTATGCATCTCAACCCGGTCTCCTAGAAAATGACAACGAAACTTCCCGTACAACGAAACTGCATTCGCAATTACGTTTAGAGGGAAACGTATTTTCCAGCGACCAGTGCACATTGTGAAATGGTCGCTGTTTTAAACACGTGGTTTAGGCAACAATTCGACTCGGTTAGGTTTAGAAAAAGATAATAGTTAGGGTTAAAATTAGGGCTGTCAATCAATTAAAAAATGTAATCTAATTAATTACATACTCTGTGATTAACTAATCGAAATTAATCGCATACATAATTAATGGTGCCTGAACCGATACTTTTTAAGAAAGTTAAAAAAAAAAGAAAAAAAAAGAAGGGTACTAAACAACAGTTGGCGACATTAAAGAACGGCTTGTTTATTGCTAAGGCCATATGGTCAAAATTAAATGATTTAATAATAATGTAATCACTATAACAATAACTTATTTCACTAGTAAATTGCTGTTCAACGACAAAAACAACCACCAGATAGGAAAAGGACATTTAACTATAACTTCGAATTCACCACGAGGCTGTAGTTTACCAGTTTCACTGAACGCACCGTCTGTGTTGTTTTTCCGACAACGGCTCTTAATACATCCATGGTCAACGGCAGCTGCAGATTGTTACATCCTGGTGTTGAATCCTCTACAGTAAAACACAGTCAAACTTTACACCGTTCAGCGTTAGCTGTCATTATTTTAACCGTGTTTAATCCAGCTACTAGCTAGCGGTAGGCTAGGTAGGTAACGTTAGCTGCTGTCGAGTATAGTGTTAACTAGCGTCACGTGCAGCGGTGTTTGTGTTACCTGTATCGTCTGTTTCAGAGCACCAGAGAGAAGAGCAGACATATCAGTGGCACCAGATTTCGGTAGCCAACCCTATTCAGGAAGAAGATTTTTACAAGTAATGTTCCAATCAATGATCCAGGCAGCACATTCTCGTCTCCCTCCTTCATTTTACAGTCCAATGGTGGCTAGAACGGCTCCGGGTCAAACGTCAATATGGAATGGATTAATCTGCGTTATTTTTTTTAACGCGTTATATTTTCTCAGATTAATTAATCGAAATGAACGCGTTATTTTGACATCCCTAGTTAAAATAATTATGTGTGTTACGTAATTCAAGTTACATACGTAAGTTAAGTACGTTACGTAGGTTAAGTACGTCACATAAACAAGCAAACGTCAAATTTTGGTTTGGAAAATCTTTGGTTTTTCATCATTCCTATGACAGTTGCTCAGTGGCGCATGAACCCAAAAAGTTACACAAATAAAACTCCCGGATGATCATTGCTGCTTCCACACTGCGTGGGCCCGTAGAGAAGGCGCACTAGAGACCTCAACTGGCCGAGCCTACTACATCTGGTTTAGCGCTCCTCTAACTTGAATAGGGATTAAACGATTCAATTGGGCAGCTCTTCTAGACTTTCCAAATGTTGTCAGACCGTATTGATCAAATTTTGATAGTGAAAGGAGTCATTTCGCGGGGCTTGTGACGTTCGAAAAAACATATCCACTAATTTACAGACGTCTCTTTTGCTATGTAAGTCTATGGGAAAATGTCTTTCTGGGCCCCATGGCATCACGTGACAGACACGGAAGTTGTAATTCCATTGTTTGGCGACTATGTCAAATTGGCTTCAAAGCCTGCTGCACTTCCTGGGGGCCTGGTTAGAATACGTCAAGAACCATTGTTATCTGGGACAAAATACGTATCCCTTCCAACGTAATTGAGAATGCAGTTTCATTGAATGGGAACGTAATTTTAAGGAGATGGGGCTGTGCATCTAACCTGCAAAAACTAAATCGTTTCGATTTTCCAGATTAAGCTTCACTAAGAATTTTTTCAACTTAACTGAAAATGTGTTTTGTCCACAGTGTTTGTCCCTTTAATTATTTAAACCAGTTGCAGAAGTCTAACACTGTGCATCTGTCCTGTATTAGTACAGCATCAAAATCATGGGAAAAAAAACGCATTTAATTGTTTTGTCCTCTTCTCTGAAGCCTTCTCTATCTCTACAGTTTCACTTCTGCAGCTGCTCAGCCTGTCAGGCACAATCTGATGAGTCATGCTCGGTGATAATATATGATGCAGATGTTCTGGGTCTATGTAGTGCAAGATTCCTGTCAGTCTCCTGTCCCTCTGGAGGACATTTCGATGATGAACAAGCTTACAGGAATCAGCGAAGGAATTTTCCATTACATTCATTCGTGAT
Organism: Sander lucioperca; assembly: GCF_008315115.2. Lineage (NCBI taxonomy): Eukaryota > Metazoa > Chordata > Actinopteri > Perciformes > Percidae > Sander > Sander lucioperca. Next base: position 8,565,984 of record NC_050189.1, read on the forward strand.
CCTCTGCTCTCCCTGATTAAATCAACTTTTTTTTGAGTGTTGTGAGTGTTTAAACATACTTCGGGCCCTTTGGATAAAAACTTCTTTGTCATTTCCAGGCTGACCTAAATTGCCCTTCAACAAAAATGCAGCAGTTTGGATAAAAACTGGCTATGGGAACATTATTGTTGCTGTAACATTGTCATAACAGATGGACAGAAAGATCTTCAGATCTCTTTTTATTTATTGTTATGACTTTCTGCTGCCTCACAACATCATATTATATTTCTGGTATATGCTGTTTACATATAGTCTATTCTCGCTGCTATCGATCATATCATACAGTATCGCTTTACCTTGTGAATGTCACTTTAACTTGTCACTTCAACCTATCACTTACCTCCTAACCTTTTAATTGTTTGTGTACTGTTACTTTACTTTTACTCTTTTACATATTTATATATATACCTCTTGTTTTTACTTGATCTGTTCTTTTTCTTTTCGTTTTTCTTTTGTACTTTGTACTACTCATTTCTGTCTTGTGCTGCGACAATACCTGAATTTCCCTTCTGGGGATTAATAAAGGTTTATCTTAACTTAACTTATCTTAATTTATGTCTTATAGGAATGCACAGTTGATGACCTTTTGACCCTTGAAGCTGACTCAATGCCTTTCGGAATTAAACACTGTCCAGCTATAAGTCCAATTCTGTTTTTAAAATTTCAAGACACATCCTGCAAAAATGTTGTCACTCTCAATCTCACCTTTGTCTTACTAACCCAGTTCTTGAGATTCAGTCACGTGCACGCAATCACGTACTGGTTTTTAGCGCTGGAAGAGGTCCTCAGATCTTTAACTTAACTTAGTCAAAGTAGTTATACAAAAGTGTAAGTCTGTTAAAAAGTAGAAGTACAAAAAGATTATCATTAAAATGTACTCATTCTGCAGAATGGCCCATTTCAGAATATTGTATTTCATTTCATTGTACTGTATTTATTGATGCATTAATGTGTTTACCACTTTAATGCTGCAGCTGATAAATATGGAGCTAATTTTGCTTAAAAGGAACACGCCGACTTATTGGGACTTTAGCTTATTCACCGTATCCCCCAGAGTTAGATAAGTCCATACATACCCTTCGTTATTTTGTCACTTATTGGGAGCAGTAGGCTAGATGGAGCCGGTTACCTCCAGGATCTGGGCTAAGCTAGGCTAGCGGTGGGTGCGTCAGACAGAGTTACGACACGCACGGAGATGAGAAGGGTATGTATGGACTTATCTAACTCTGGGGGATACGGTCAATAAGCTAAAGTCCCAAAAAGTCGCCGTGTTCCTTTAAACTGTTGGGTAGTTGAATTTATAATAATAAATCACATTTTATTCGTAAATAATATTTTGTATTAATCTAAATCTGTAAAGTAAAATATTTGCCCTGAATTGTAGTGGAGTAGAAGTAATAGTAACATAAAATGGGAATACTCAAGTAAAGTACAAGTACCTCAAAATTGGACTTTACTTTGCAGAGTGCAGCTTGATAGATCACATGTATAATTAGGAAAAGCCACAACCTATTGGTTCTCCACTGAGCCAAACCAAGACCCAGGCCTCAGGACTGGACTTTAGCTTCATATTCTAATATATGGAGCACACATATATAAGTCATGTGCCGGCGTCGCGTGTGTAGTGTGTAACTGCTTACGTAAACCACACCTTCTTAAATCCTGTCTATGTTGTTTGAGTGAGATGATAAGATTGTCTCAGATCAAGGACTTCGGAAGCCAAAGATAACCTGCAGCACACAGACTCTGCAGATTGATAAAGCCTTATCTTTCTGCAAGTTCAGTGACACACACATGCGGGGACCTCTTCGCCTCTTTAAACCCTTTTCCCCCCAGCTGTGTCTCTCTGTCGCCATTTCTTTATTGTTACAATCACGTGTGGCGTTTTGGTCCACCTGTTAACTCACATTATCTGAACATCAACGTGTAAAAGAAGAGTAAGAGAGACAGATCACAAAAAAAGAGTGTGTTGGATGACCAGATTTTGACTTAAAACACTAAAATGGCATTATGTAAAAACGTTTTTACATAATGTCACATTCGAGCCAAAAAAATAGATAACAAGAGAGAGCAGGGTAGATGACAGCATGGACTGTGACTCTTTCTCCCTCCCTCTGGCTTCCTCTCCCCTGGGATCATGGCCTGTCTGTATAAAGGAGAGTCCAGCCTTCTTTGCCGGTGTCACAGCTGAGTTCGCTGAGTCAGGCTGACTTGAAGAGACTAACAGGAACCTGCTCCACACAACCTTCAGACTCACTACTTGGACTCAAGAGGGTCCATTAAAGCTGAGCTGGTTGAGTCCTCCAGAAGGTGTCAGATATCAGGGAACGTAGCTGGTCGAGATCAGCGTTACTCAAGACTGAAGAGCCTTGGTCTTACTGACAAACGACCAGAAATCGTTGATTTTTGTGAAGAGCGTAAAGATGCAGGAGAAAGGCTTCTTCACCCAAAGGAAAGCGGCAGTGGCACTGTGCATTGTGCTGCTAATGCTGGCTCAGCAGGTGAGTGCATTGTCCTGACTTCACAAATTCCAGATGAATGTGCCTGGTGTTAAATCAAAGGATGGATTTTCTTCTCTCTTGTTAGCACGAACCAGAATTCAGTCTTCTTTTGAGTGTTTGCAATATTAGAAACACATGTTCTACACTGTACATTTCTTTCAATAAAAATTGATCCAGCTGAAAGTAAAAGGCAAAGAGCTGAAAGGGTGCTTTAAAACCTAAACACTAACTAACCCTAACTGAGAAAATGCAAATTAAATAGGGTGTTTTTCATCATTTTATCGTGTTCCATGCCAAAAAAAACTAGGGTAATTAATAAAGAAAATAAAGTACTAGTACTACAATTGTACAATTGCAATGTACAAATATCAAGGTATCTATTAAAGTATGTTCACAGTTTGATGACCGATAAAAAAGTGCTTTTATTTGAGTGTGAAAATGTAACTCTTTACCTTGGCAGGTTAATCTTAAATCAAGGTCCACGTGGATTATTTGGTCAAAAGTGCAGATATTGATTTGTACTGCTTTGTTTGTTTTACAGTGAAGTAGGACAGTTGACTTACATTGTGTGCTTCTAAATTTAGTCGGTACACTGTTAAAAACACAATCATTTTTAAAATGAATGGCCTGCACACGTGAATTACGTACGAGGATTACCGTACTAAATCAATGCCAATTAATGCACTGTCCCAGGTTTTCCCTTTGTTTGGTTTCTTTTCTAATGAATATTTCTGTACCTTTGTGTGTCCGTCTGTTTGTGTTGTAATACCAGGTGTGTGCAGGTCCGTTGGTCCCACAGGTCCAGTCCAGCTCTGACCAGAAGGCAGATTCAAGCGGCCAAACACTGAGGAGGACAGCTCGGATGACCCCGCTGTGGAGGATCATGAATAGTAAACCATTTGGTGCTTACTGCCAGAACAACTATGAATGCTCCACAGGACTCTGCAGGTAACTGCAGCAAAAAAAAAAACACAAAATACCCCACTGAAGTAAAGGTTTGAGGGAACTGTACTTTAGTGGAGGTAAAGTTTTTGGTGTAAGAAGAGTCAATGTAAAGAAACTGATAATTTAGGTTGCTGTCACTGTATATAATGTAAAACCACAGCTAATTATCGCAATACGATTCCTTATCAGTATGTTATGTACGTCATATTTTTTTTCAGTTTTCAACGAACATCATGCTAAATGTAGCCTGCAGCACGTTGATGATTATTTTAATTAATGATTTATTATTATTCGGGGTGTAAATCACAAGTTTTATCACGATACGATATTATATTGACTCTTTGGACAACGATACAATATTTGCTTAATATCCGTCACGATACGATTTTGATTCGATTCTATTCAGGGGCCTGCAATCGATATGAGACGAAATATATGCCTATTTAATACAATTACATTTAAAAAGCAATTTAAAAAAAAGCAACGGAAATTTTATTTAATTCCATTCCTGAGCTCTTCCAGACATTTAAATGAAAAACAAACTATTATTTTTAATAGAAAGAATAAATGGGAATCTAAATTAAAGGCGCATCTTACAGACAATATTTATCGATATTTTCACTTTGCATTGGATTGTGGATCATTAAATCGATATATCGATGCTAATGCATTCTGTTAACGATAATATTTCAGCAGGAGTTAACTAGCTAGCTTAATTCTTTTGACTCACATTGACTTCCCTTCAGTTTTACATAAAAAAAAAACTAAACTATGTTATTAGAAACATGCTTAGAAATACTGAAACTAAAAAGTAGTTGTTAGGCAATAACAGACCCCTAAAAAACACTTACTGCCAACTTCTCTTTTAACTTGGAGATAGTTCATAGAATTTATTGAGAACAATGAACCTTGTCTCACTGATTTTTCTCGGTCTTTATAACTTTCTCATCATCTCTTTAGGGCGGGACACTGCTCCACCACCCACCGCTCCCCCTCAGAGCCTGTGAACTACTAGATGGCCCAGGACACAGTCGGTGTGTTTACACGAGTGTGGCAGCCATAATCCTTATGAAAGGTTCTCATAACTTGGATTATGCATTTATCCAGGCTTTTTTTTTTTTTAAATCCGTTTTATATTTATATGTGCCAATACGTTGCTTATACTATCTAAATATTTATATGAATTTACACTTTAGGTAGATACATCCAAGAAAAGGCATGTCAGGGGGGAAATCACTGCTCCACAAAAGACCAAAATTTGAAATATCACTCAAATGAAGATAGCAGGAGGTGAACTCTGAAAGTGCAAAAATGGAAGAAGGGAGTAATTTAGCCTTGCATACTTGATGTTTTTTTCATGATGTGATCATCAACAAGGGTGCAAACAACTAAAAAGTAACGTTAGCCTACTTGTTTCACACTGTTATGGATCTCAAAGCTGAGACTTTGTGATTCAAAATAAAATCAAAAGTACCATTTCATCCCGCTAGTTCCTGTGGCTGTACCTTCACAAATGATATAATCAAGTCTGACGTCTGCATACCTTGATAACAAGGCTCTACTGGCGACAACTCATTGTTTCCCTGATATTATGACGCCTTGTTATCAGACATTGCAGCACTGATGTCACTAGCATGCTAATGCGCTAATCGCGATTAGCATCACAACTTTTGAAGTCGCACAGTATTAAAACTACACAACTACTTATTTAGCTTCTAGATTACAATACGTCACCAGACAGGTGGAATTACTCTTTGTTAACCGACATCATACACATATTATTTTATTCTCTACCAACATCAAGTGTTTTCACATAGCTAACGTTAAGCTAACGTTAGCTGAGTCTGCTTTAAATCTGACTAGCATGTAGGCTAGCTCATCCGGTGGTACTCTGTCTGTAACTTGGCTAAAACTTGATTTAAAAGAAAAGCAAGAGTACTTACAAGAACACTTGATTCAAGAAAACAGCAAGAGTAGCCTACTAACAAGTCTTGAGTATAATTCCTCTAGACAAACAGAACCCGAAAAAAAGAAACTGCACTGGTACCAAAACCAGTTTAAACTGTCAGTAAAGGAAAGTTGCCACAGCATGTTTGTCCTAATTTGTTATTAATTCCTGCTTCTGTTATAGCAACACTTGGTTATCTTAAACCCAAAAATCTTTAAATATGACACATATCAAACAGTCAATTATTAAATTATGATTCATATTTTTTTATTATATATATTGTTAACAGCAGGAACATCATCAATCTCCAACAGGCATACCAATGCACTAGTTATCCCTTAAACAAAGCACCTAAACATAACTTAACTGACTTACTGCACTCACAGTCAACTATCAGAGGCAAAACGTGTTCAAGAGAGGAAAATGATTGATAAAGCAAAGTAGGAAAAAGGGCATGAAAGTGGGAACAAAAAGAGAGGAGATAAGATACAAGAGAAGCATCAGACGTTACAAAATATTGATGCAGTTTTGATTTCAACATCCTCATGTTTTTATTCTAGTTTTTTTCTTTAGAGCATTATTTTTAAGAAGGCAGAGCTTCTTGTCAAAGTTAGTGATGGCCACATTATTATTATTATTATTGGCCACATTCATAACATATGTAATGCATGCATACTGATTTGGTGTAATGCAATGCAATGATTCTCATATTTTTCTCATATTTCATTTTATCCTCTGTTTCCAAATTATTATTTTTTAAAATGTAGGCTACCAATTTACATCATTTTATGTATGTATTTTTTTATTATTTTTTTTATACATATTTGTTTATGTTATTTTAATGGTTTGTTTTAGAATAATCAATCACCCTAACTGGATTTTGTTCAGCTTTTTCAGTGTAAACGTTTAGATATCTACTTCAGTCAATCTTAAATGTGTAGGCTAACCAATTTAACAAATATCTTGGCCAAGTGTACAAATATTAGCAACAGATTCATAATAACGAGCTGCAGAGCTTTGTTTTTTTTGCACATCCATCTCTTCAAATTAATAAGCAACCGTGGATTTCACTTCAACTCGCCTGCATAGTTTACTTCATGCACAGAGCACGTGGTTGCTGATATTTTGTACACTCAGCATGTTTGAGAAATGTTTTACTAGGATTGCACTTTTAAACCCAAATTATCTTTGTACTGTGTACTATCTACTGTACTGTATTGCTTACATGTAGAAGGCTGGAGAAAAGTGAAATAAAGCATTGGAAAAAAAATTCAACGCATTTGTTACTATTTTTTTTATTTTGGTTGAAAAAACATCTTTAAATGGGTCACAAACATATTGTTTCTTTTTCAGACTTAGTTATTTCCTAAAACAGCTGGGCATTATTGAGCAAACATCACTCAAACAGGTGGAAATAGTGGATTGAATAGTGGGGACTATTTTCAGATGCAGATTAATGCACATGTCTCTTTCGTGAGTAAAAGTAGAGTATTTATATTTACAGTATTAATTTGATTTCCAATTTTTATATGGAGTGAATCAATTCAGAGTGCTGAAGGAATACCCAGAAATGAATTAGCATTTTGCACTTCCGGTTGCCTTGTCTAGAAGTCAATGGGTTTTTGGTTAGATGCCTGAAATAAGGACTGTGGTTAACTTTTCACTTCTGGCTATTTAAAAAATATTAAAAGTGCTGTTCATAACTAGCTGGACCAAGCTTTTTTATTTATTCATTTCATTTTTAATTTTCTTTTTTTATATAAATAATATAACATTCTCTTAATGCCTGTAGTGTGCCATCTGTACTGTACGGTGTTGTGATAAACAAGGACGGTATGTTTTTCATGTAAGCATACACCTATGGATGTACAGACTTATGACTGTGGATACTACAGCTACTACATTTGATCCTTGGTCTTTTTTCTGTTTTATGTTATGTGCCTTATACTGTTTTTGTCTGTTAAATATACAAAAATTTCAATAAATACATGGTTTAAAAAAAAAAAAAAGTGCTGTTCATTTGAAAAGATTACCATGCTGAACAAAACGTGTAAGAATCATAAACCTTTGTTGGCCACAGAGTTTATTTTCTGCAATAATCTAAAATCCAATAGAAAAATCCCATTGGCTTTTTGTCAAGGGGAACCAGGGTGATGCTAACTTCCAGGTTGACCTACACAAATATGCCTATGCCTATGCTCAGGGTTCGAATCCGACCTGCGGCAATTTCCTGCTTGTCTTCCCCCTCTCTTGCCTCTTTCATATCTAAGCTGTCCCAATGATTAAAGGTGGAAATGTCCACCCAAACATCTGCAGCCATCCTTGCAGCCCAGTAGCAACAGATCAGATATTACAACAAACTTAATTTTTGTCATGAATACATTTTGCTTTATTAGCTGTTGCTATTTTGATGATCGCGTGGTTTCTAAGTTAGGTTCACAATAAATTGCCACCGTCTGCAATTTCTTTTTCTTTTCTCAGCGATTCAATGAGTGAAGTAAAATGAGTTTCAAAAGTATACATGAAATGTCTTTTCAGCATGTTTATTTATTTATTTTTACTTTCATCTGAAATAATGTATTGACTTCTGATTGATCTTCTGCTCTTTTATTAATATGACCCCACAGTATATCCCACTAATCTTTAGTGATTAAACTATTTCAAGGAAAACGTCTGTTTTTTACTCAAACTTACACACAATGAACTGGACTTGAACTTTTAATGCCACATACTGTACACCTCTGTTGATCATGTTTTCCTCACAGCACATATTGATTTGAAACAAATAAGCCATCCTTGCATTGCTTTCTGGAAATGCAGGAGTTGGGAATTTTAGTACAAAAACTACCTGAAACGATATAAAACGATATAAATGTGCACAGCAGATCTCCTGGACGTTGCGCGAATGATATGTTGATTCGGGCTTGGCTGCAGCAAACACCAGCTCTAATCTGAAACTAATTTAATACATCTGCAGCGCTTACATTGCAGAACCTGGACTCATGCACTCTGACTCATCTGCTTTCACACTCAGTGTTGCATTTTTCATGAGCTAACCCGAGCCTGAATCTGCTGTCAGTGTTCAAAAGTCAAACAGCTGTTAGCGTTCAGATGTTTAGTCTTTCACAACGACAGAGATGAGCCAAGTGTGTGAGAGTTTCCAACTTCATATGAGAATGTGCAGAGTCATCAGAAATGTATGTGCATGTGTGTGTGTGTGTGTGTGTGTGTGTGTGTGTGTGTGTGTGTAGTTTGTGTTTAGTGTATGTACATGCAAGTTATCTGTGCATGTGTCTACATGTCAGAGATTTCCTGAGACAAAATTAAATCACAGTACATGAAGTATATTAATTAAACATTTCAGTTCAGTTCAGTTGTATATCTATTAATAGGGATAGAAATGAGCACTTACAACTATATGGCCAAATGGATGTTTGTGTTTTCCACTTAGTTTCAATGATATTTTAGACAATATGCAGCAAGGCAACAACAAAACAATCCCAGGATCACATATCACATCAAAATCCATCTTGTCAGGCTTGAAGTAGTCTCGCATTGCCAGACCTTCCTCCACAGCGCTGCGGAGGAGGGTCTGGCTAGTCCACACAGCATGGGGATGGGATGAAAAACCTGCTCTGGTTTATGGGCATTTCTTTAAACCAATCACAATCGTCTTGGGCGTTGCCAAGTGCTGGACGGAGCAACGATGCCGCTGCAAAATAGCCTCGGGAAGGAACTTGTTTTGGTGGAACGTGTGTACATTCAAAAGTTGTTTTAGTCGTGCAACAGAAAACTCAGATTGGACAGATAGTCTAGCTAGCTGTCTGGATTTACCCTGCAGAGATCTGAGGAGCAGTTAACCATAGTCCTCATAAATCGACGGGAGTTTAGAATGCCAACACAAAGAAAGTGGAAGGTGATGGACATCTGGCTGAAAATGGGGGACATCCGAATCTTACGATGGCACTGAAGCAATCCCCTAAATTAATCGTTGTCGATATAGACTACAGTTCAAGTTATGCCTTTGTCTCTGAACAACAGCGGGCCCAACCAATCAGCGCCCGGTGAAGAGCAATCAGCTACAGTCGCGTGTGACGGCTGCAACTGTTCTTTCAAAACAACAATGGCGGACATGATTGACAGATGGTTAATCCAATCACATGCCAGGTATTTTTTGAAAATGCATGCCCTTTCCCAAACAGTTTTCAATATTGGCTTCTCAGATGGTTGTGTGTTATTAACAAACCATCTGGCGCATCAGGTTAGTGTTCATGAGCTTTAAGTCGTACTGTGAAAACAACATGCTACAAAAATATGTGTTGTATTTAATTGCTCAGAGCGTTTATACAACATGTTGATTGCTGTGTCCAGTAGGCCTTCGCTTGTCAACGAAGAGCAAAGGAAACGGATCAGGTAAGGTAATGGAATATAACCATTTATTTTTTTCCATTATTATGACACCACATGAATGCAGTACAAATGCCCTATCTCTTGTGATTTGGATCCGCTGCAAAAATTGATGGATTCTTCCATGGCCCATGCTACACCCTTCCACCAAGTTTAATGAAAATCAGGCAAGTAGTTTTTCATAATTCTGACAGACAAACAAAAAACCAAACAGACAAACCGAGCCGAAAACATAACCTCCTTGGCAGAGGTCCCTAACCTGACCATAATATTGCCATGCACGGAGACTGTAGAAAGACAAAATTTGAAAAAAATTGGCATTGGACATATGCTGGAGTTTTCCGGCTTTCCAGTCTGGCATTAGGGTTAAAAGAACTTGACTGACCTCAACCCCATCCAATCTTTTTGGGACAAATCAGAAGCCAGGCCTTGTTGCCACACATAAGTGTTGTTCCTCAGTAATAATCCCTGCAGCAGACATATGTAGAAAGCCTAAGAGTTGGAAGCTGTTATAGCAGTGGATTAACACCCATTGGTGTATTGTTGGGGTATCCACATACTTTTGGCCATATAGTGTACACTACCCAAGCACACACACTGGGAGTAATTAGACCACCTAACACATTCAAACCAGGGCAACAATAACATCGTCTGGTGTCAGATCAATGGTGTTTCAAAAATGTGTTTACTGTTGTGAAAAGTTCATGTGACCTAATGCCGAACCTTTGGCAGCTTCCTCCACATCACTATCCATCAATCACTGTCTGGGCAGGAGTAATCTGGCCTGGCACACAGTGTTCTACATACAAGCTTTACTAGCCAACATTTCACTGTGTGAAAGTTTTTCAGTTTACATATGGTGATGGGGGACAGTGGCCAGACAGCAACAGACACGGGCAGGTTGGCTGTCGTTGAAAAAGGGATTTACACAAAATCTATCATTTTGTATATATTGTTGAGGGTTTAAGTACAGCTGATTCAGAATCTATGTACATACTTTCAATATTTCATTTTGAAATAGCTCAAGCTTTTCTCTGCTTTCATGTCTGTTTTGGAAAACCTCCGTTTGGGTTCACGAGGCCTCTGCTAGATCTGCATATGATTTTTTTTTATTTTAGGAGAGTACAATTACAGGCTACAATTTATTTTTATTTACTTAAAAGTTCCTGCTTCATTGAGCCAACATGCAGCTGGTCTGTGGCCTCTCTTCCTCAGCTGTAACTGCAGACACTGTTCAAACATACAGTACAGAGTGTGTTGCAATTGACCTAACCAATGAATGAATTTTGACCTGAACTTTAACCTGAACTTTTAAAGTAGCGTTGGGTTTGGTTGGTGCAACAGCTGACCTATACAAAAGTCAGCCATGCTAAGAGGCTTGTGAAGCTGCAACACATTAAATTACTCTCTTTCCCAAACATTAACATATATCCATAAGCTTCAAGTAAGTAAGTAAGTAAGTAAGTAAGTAAGTAAGTAAGTAAGTAAGTAAGTACTTTTTAAAACACACAGCAAAGTGCTTCACATACACATGTACAAAACATATAAGGAAATAAAGAAAAATGAGTTAAACAATACAAGTTAAGTATAGAATACAGCATAATTGGGGTGCAGCACTTTACAGAAAGGCTGGTACGCCCTGTGACGCCCTACTATGCCCTGCTATGCCCTGAACAGCTACAACTGTTATTTCTAGTCATAGTTTCATTGTCTTTTTTGTTACTATAATTGCCACTGTTCATCATGCCCCCAACCGACACTGGCAGGTGTCCGCCCACCAAGAGCCTGGGTCTGTCCGAGGTTTCTGCCTAAAAGGAAGTTTTTTCTCACCACTGTTGCAGAAAATGCTTGCTTTTGGGGGAATTATTGGAATTGTTGGGTCTTTGTAAATTATAGAGTGTGGTCTAGACCTACTCTATCTGTAAAGTTTCTTGAGATAACTCTTGTTATGATTTGATACTATAAATAAAATTGAATTTAATTGAATTGAATTGAATTAAAGTATAAAGGTGGGTTTTTAAAAGACGCTTAAAACTGTCAGCAGACCTAACAGACAGAGGAAGACAACTCCAGAGGGTTGGAGCTAAAATGGCACGATCACCTTTGGTTTTGTAGTTGGAGCGAGGAATGGATAAAAGACCAAGTGTCAGGGATCTGAGTGTGCGTGTAGTGAAGTGAGGAACAATGAACTCAGAAATGTAATGTAATGGAAAGGTCATGTAATGCTTTGAAGGTTATCAACAGGATCTTATATTGTGTTCTGAATTTTACCGGAAGCACATGAAGGGATGCAAGGATGATATGAAACCGGTGACTTGTTCTGGTTAATAATCTGGCAGCTGCATTTCGTACAAGTTGTAGACGACGTAGAGCAGCTTGACTGAGGCATGAGTAGAGGGTGTTACAGTAATCAATACGAGAGAAAACTAATTTATGAATTACTAGTTCCAGATCTGAAGGTGACCACATACGTCGGATTTTTGCAATGTTTTGTAACTGAAGAAAACTAGACTGGATAAGCTTAGTGACATGATGGTCAAAAGACATAAAAAGGAGAAATAAATCTGGGTATCATCCGCATAACAATGATGTAACACATCCTGAAAACGACTGAACAGATGACCCAGAGGAAGCATGTATAATGAGAAGAGGATTGGACCAAGGACTGATCCCTGAGGGACTTCATACTGAAGGAGCGCTGAAGAAGACACATGACCATTTAAACATACATTAAAATATCTGTTTGACAGATAACAACGAAACCAGCTTAAGGCAGTGCCAGAAATACCAACCCATTTATGCAGCCTGTCCAATAGAATAATATGATTGATGGTGTCAAATGCAAGCTGTCAAATCAAGTAAAATGAGTATGGAATGTTCCCCTTTGTCTGCATGCATAAGAATGTCATTGGTCACTCTTACTAATGCCGTCTCTGTACTATGTTTTTGGCGGAAGCCTGATTGAAATGTATTGAATATGTTCGTAAGTAACAGAACATGATACTCTCTAAAGCTCCTCAAAGGAAAGTAAATAACAATGGCAATCTTATAAGTTCAGACCTAGTAACTTTTCTGTGTCAGTGTATTAAACTTATTATCTTGTACAACCACTATAACGGCACGGGGAAAAAAGAAAATCCAGAAAAATGTTTTTACATACAGCATGTATGTGATTCGTAATCAACATTACCCTAAAAAAAAAAAACCAATTAGTTTAACAGATACCTGTAGATGAAGGCGTCTATGTTAAGTAGGCCTACTCCATGTCTAAATAGGGCTTAACGTTAGCAAGCGCTCAGTGCTAACGATTAGTGTTCATTAGCGATTAGCATCAACATAAAAGTTATGGTTATGTTTACCTCATGCTACAGAGGAAACGTACACAATGATGGTAACTAAATGTAAGTATTTAAGCTTTGTATTCACAATAGTTTCAGAAGGGATAGTGGAGGAAAACAAGATATCACATGAAATTCTTGGTGCAGGCATGTCAAAAACAGCAACAGGTTAAAAATACACGTGCTCCCAAACAGGTCAAACTGTAGTGCTAAGTTAAGTAATGATCACCAAAGTCATAAATGTTTCTGCCAAACTTCATTGATGTTTTGTCTGCTGCAGCACCAGCATGCCAAATACTGCTTTAAACACATCTGGGTTCACTTATTGATCATATAATTAACTGTGCAAGCCTAATTTGATAACTGAAACCGAGCGATTAAATAAAATAAGAAGAAAAAAAGATGTCTTGAGAAATCTTTTTCATTGAACTGGTTTGGTAGATTTATTACACGGTTCTGCTGACTGCTGCAAACTGGGTCATATGTTTTACATTTGAATCGTTTTTTTTTTGACTCAACAACTGAAGACTTTTTGTTCTAGATTAACTGTATTTGATCAGGCAGCTTATGTGTGTGTGTGCATATGATCAACATCAGAAGTCAGTATTTTCAGGCCAACACAGAGTCTGTGTTTGCTTTTTTTACATAACCCAGGTCATGTATTTTAGTCTCTGGTTAACATCTGTCAACTTTGAAATCTAAATCCTTAAATATTCTGACTATTTTCTCATTTGAACCTGTTCTTTTATATAGATTTTTCCTGTACTCTGAGAACCTAACTAGTTACTACTTATTTCTCATGAATTAGCTTGCATTTTTAGCCGTGCTAGCTCTTTTCAATTATAAATCATCACAAACTGTTTCCAATTGTAGGATTTACTCTTATAACTTTAGTGATCCCCTAATTTTTTCCTCTAGCGCCATTATCATGTCAATATTTAAATCTTTTGTGGTTTATCACAATACTAGCAAAACTAATTATCTTCCCACCAGCCTAAGCTCTGTTATAAGCATATCTGAAATTATTTGACATTTCATGTCGGGAGATACGTCTAGTCTCTGACCCCTCTGTTGATACTCAAACATGCACAGTCACAGTCAAAGGGAAATCCAATAAAGCTTTAAGGAGACATATGTGTTAAGGCTCTGACACACCAACCCGATGGCCATCCGTCGGCAGAAAAGGCAGTCGGGCTGACTGCCTCCCCGAGTTGGTCAAAAAAGTGCCTCGGAACACACTGAAGCAACGCCGACTTGAGAGTATGTTATGTGCGTGCGCGAGATGTAATACGTCTCCATAACAGCAGGTGGCGCTAATCTGTATTGTCGCCCAAGAAATGAAAACCGGCAGCTGATTGATAGTTAACCGAAATGTGTTTCTGAAAAAATTTTAAGCGAGAAATAGGCCATGCAGTTGCTGAATCGGTCTTCATTTCAGATTGACAAAGGTCAGTTTAAAAGATTTTCGTCAGATTTTGAGAGGCGTTCGTCAGGCTCATCCCGCTCGTCATTTCCGAGTTAGCACTCCACCAATCAGATTAGTCATTGAGTCCGACTGCCCGCCTTCTGACCCAGCATGTCAGGTCGGCCAAAATGAAGGCCGATGGCTCCTCCGGCTGACAATGGCATGGAACACACCGAACAGACTCGAGTCACTGACCTCGCCAGACTGTCCGACGGTTGAAAATCCGGTTGATGTGTCAGGGCCATTAAAAGGCAACTATAGAGCTGTGATATCTAGTTTGTCGAGCTTTAAAGTAACATTCCTTCTCGGTTTCAAACTTTGCTTTGGGGACTCAAGTTGAAAAGAAGCTCCAGAGTCAAACTATGACAGATTTCCCCCAATAAATAAGATTGTCCAGTTGTTTAGCTGCTCTTTTTTTTTTTTTTTTTTTTTTTTTTTTTAAAGCCAGCAGGTTATATTTTGATTTCCGTTTAACTTTTGGGATGGCCTGAAGAAAATTGTGATATCAAATACAAGTTGCTGTGTTTTTTTTATAAGGCCTTACATTTCTGCTTTGCTTGTTAAAGGTGGTATTACGGTGTGCTATCAAATAAAGGTAAAATAGGCCTACTTGGAGATTTCCCCTCTATCCCATTAGCCTACTTTTGCTCCACAAAAGCCTTCACCCTGTAGCTTTACACCGAGTTGGAAAACAGAAGCAACCAACAAAGATAAGAGAAGAATAAACATTACAGTCCCTGCCAGCAATCTGGATAATGGCAGTAGCCAAAGAAAGATAGGAGAACAGCAAATGTAATACTTGGACGGACTTCAGATTTAAATATATACCACATAATATTACAGAAAGTCAGTTTTGTTTAAAAAATACAAACTGGCAAAATAAACCTTGAACCTGGCTATAAAGTGTTTTTGGAAATGCAACAGAAAACAACAGCATATCTCTCATTGACTCTGCTATGATACAAGCTGTTCGTACATAGCAGATACAATGTTGAGAATGGCTCTGACCCAGAGCCATTAACTTATGACACTGTAAAAAAAAAACTAGAAGCTGTGCACATGTAGCACCACCTACTGGATGCCATCACTTCGTCATTGTGACTGCAGTTATGGTCTGACCTCCTTTAATGAAAGCTTCAGGTTAAAGGGGTTGGAGACATCATTGTTACTTGATTATTAAATTGTTTTTTTTGAGTTCTGAAGAGGATAAAAACTACTATATATGTTAACATCCAACAAAGATAATTACGCATAAACCTTCAAACGTTTCGAAAAACTGAGCAAAAGAGAAAAAAGAGCGAGACAGTTGAACGCTCCAGAAAAAGCTAGTAGGTGAACCTTAAATGGGGACCACACCCTGAGGAAGGCTCATGCCGACACGCGTTGCTGTATTTGTAATGTCTTGTCCTATTTATTAAAGGCCTTTTTATCACTTTTTGTAACCAACCTTGAGTGCCTGGACATGATTTTTTATGACTTTCTTGGTCACAGTTCTTCTTCCTTTTTCTTAAACAAGGACTGTTGGATAACAAATACTCAGAAACAATGTGTTTTCTCACTTTTATTACAGAATTACTTTCAAAAACAAGAAAAACATCCATCCGTTGCTAGTAACATAGAAACCAATGCTTCCTTTCTTTTCAGGGTTTAGTATTATGTAGAGAAGTGACTCACACATTCCGCCATGACTGCTTGTTTTTCACATGGAGTGTGGCGCTCACATCTTCTGATATCACAAAATAACTGATCGATCAGTCGGTAGACATTAAACAAGAGGCATTATTTTTCTCAAAATGCACTAGACACTATCCTTCAAACTGTTGTGCAGCACACACTTAAAGGTGACATGTAAAATATGAGTAAATGGCTTTAAGTTTTGCTGCAAATAACCAACAACAAAATTACAGTTTTGCAGATTAAAGTAAATTAAGGCCTTTCCCTTCTTGAGAGGACAGAAACCTGAATTGCACTTATTAAGTTGACATAGAAATCACTGCATTCAAACCAAGTACACTGCATGCTGAAAACACTTCATTTCCACAATAAAAGTTATTTTATGTGTTAAAAAACATGGTGGTTTAAATTACTACACAATCTCTAAATTTGCTTCTTTTTTCTGCATATTTAAAAAGAAAACGGCACTCCTATAGTTTCAATCACACACATACTTTTACAAGTGTAACAATGTTAAGGCATTCAAGAAATCTCCCAAACAGTCCTCTTTAAGACACCTATCTTTAACTTTCTTTAATTATCAGTTAGGAGCTATAAAATAAATAGTCTGTAGATAATCTCTAAGTATTTGTCATTATTTTATACATCATACAGCATGTAGGATTGGAGGTAAAGTGACATGAGTTTTAGGTAATAATTAGGTAAGGTAATATATTTGATTAGATGAGATTTTGTTAAATGTATTGGTAAAGTCGCTGATGGTTTGTTTTTTTGTATCCAAAGTTATTGATGAGCTCATAAATGATAAAATTCGGTAAAAACGCATGAAAACTGTGTGTATTCTGGCTGAAAGTTCACATAAGTCAGTGATTACTCTGCTGTAAAAAGAAATAACTGAAATGCGTTGTGAGGGTCATATCACATTGATTTCCACTGATAAAATGAATACAATCAACTATTTTCTCAAAAGAAATTCTTAAATCACACCTGCATGAGTAGCGGATGGAAATTGACCTTTGCCAATTTAAGGAGAAGTCTGGTGGTATTCTATATCTACAGTATATCCGAAGACAGATAAGCTAAGGTTAGGGCTGGCTGGTTAGCTAGCTAGCTTATCCGTCTCTGAAGCTAACACTGCTGCTGTTCACCAGTCGGCTGTTTGGCTAATTTTCTGTAACCAACGTAGAATTAAAACATGGTGGAATAATCAAGCTAGCTAAGAAACTTGCCAGCTATCCACATGGATGTATTAAAAGAAAGTTGTTCCGGAAAAACCAAGGCTGTATTGTGATAAACAGTACATTCACCATTGTTTCGGCTGTTTTTCTGCCACCACAATGCATGCGCAATTGCAGTGACGTAACTGTGACGTCCACTCCAAATTGGTCTAATGTTGTTCAAAAACTAATTTAAAAAAAACCCAGTTATGAGCCACAGTTGTTCTGGGTGACATGTTCCATGTTCCTTCATTAAAATGAACATGGGCCTTGTAGTTCATTTTGAGTTTACTGTTCTGCTGCGGTAAATAATCACTAGAGCACCATGTGTGTATTAATGCCACAGTGCCTGCAGTGTTTTAAGGAATTTCTGAACCCCCTTTTCCCCAAATAAAATGATATACCTGTGACCTTTGCACGGGCGAAGAGTGTGTTGTCCATGGAGACAAGGACGCCGAAACACTGGGGACTAAACCTGTGTCGATGCCCCTTCAACACAAAGTTTTTATCTAAAAACATGTATCACAGATCAGCAGATTTTCACATTAAGCCTATAAATAAAACATACTGTAACATGCGTCTTTCTATTACACTCTGCACTAACACACATAGTGACAATATACATATTTATGTACTGTTCATTTTATTGTTACTTTAATGTGAAAACTCTTGCAAATTTTAGCTTCATTTTAGCTTTAACTTCATTTTCTACCGAGTGGTTTCACCCCTGCTCTGGTTTCATGGGTCGTGCTCTCACTGCACCGCACACGCCTCGCAGGGCAGGAAGTCCTGCACGTACGCCGCCACGGCCTTGGTGAGGTAGGTCATGCTCCCAAAGCGGCCACTCGGGGCGCTGTCGTACAGCAGCCTGCACACTCCGGTGGACGGGTCCCGCTCCAGGAAGTGCTCCTCTGCTCCCAGGTCTCTCTAGTGGAGGGAGGATGTAATGGCAAAAATTACATTTAAGCATGATTCCTTATATTCTTATGTTTTATTTGTGCTTTGTTTTTTCTTACAATACTGAAAGAGAGTTTCTCATTCCCACATGTAGATTCTGATTCTAACTAAGTGAGAATCACAAAGTCTGGAACATAATGTGAGCGCTGTTTGTCTGAACAGATAGGGGCTACAAGGTCACCCTAAAACTATCTCTCCTGATACATTCAGTTTTCCCATGCCAGTTGAGATGCAACTGGGGGGGTGAAAGTCGTACAGGGAGGACGAAGCGAAATGGCTCCAAGATGTCTCTTGTGTTTTTTGATTGTCTTCATGTATATCAGATTGCCTGTGAGAAATGTAGAGTCATAATAAGCCAAGTGCGCGTGTGCTGTCACTCTGAAGATGTATTTAAGCTCAGTGTTTCTGTTCACTCATTGAAGAGCTTTTCCACACCTGTGCGGCGTGCCTTCTGTGAAATGTGTTCCTCCTATATTTGCAAATATACTTAATAAAATACAAAAAACCTAACTTGGTTTAGTCTTCGACTGTCTTATTTTGTTTCACCTTCCTATTTTAAAACATCTACATCTGCTGCTCACGAAAACTTCCACCACAAGGAAGAACAACATCTTGGTTGCATACCCTGCACTACATACTCAACATGTATACCATCGTTCAACATACTTTGGTGTAAAAAAACTAGTGTGGATCTTTTCGGACGCACTAAGCTGTAATTTTCAACGTCACTTCCTGGGAGCCTCCTTGCCGTTGGAGACACGTAACCATGTGAACCCATGCCGACCCCTGCCGACCTCCGCTCTAGTGGCATCGCCAGATAATTCTTAAAATTGTTGAAAAAAGGTAAAAAAGCTAGATTGATAGTCCAGGTGACAAAATCACTGATTTAAATATGTAGAAATGTAAATTAAAGCGTTATTGACGTTACAGAGATGCCTTGGTTGCTGTCCGTTTGTCTGTTATGAACGTTGTGCTACCGCATTGCATTGTGGGGTACTTTTGCCGGCGTAGTGTCCAGTGTTTGCATACTGTAATACATTTGTATTTCACTGGAAATAGTATGCAATTCACGTACTATTGGTTTCATACTAAGATTTCGGACATAGGCGTAGATTTCAGGGGGAATGCAGGAGATATGTCACCCCACCAAAATTTAGAAAAGGTAGATGGACCCCCCTAAAAAAATATGAAAGACAACCCGCTCCCCAAAAGAGGTAAAAAATAACTGTTCAGGGGGCTCAAAACATGTATATATCCTTCTTAGGGCCTGCCTCTTAGGGTTGCGGTTCTCCAAAAGTTGAATCCGTCTCAACTTTACTACAGCATTGATGGAAAAACAAAACAAAAAACAAATTTTCGAATCCCAAAATTGAGAATCGAACACCTACCTAACAAATGTATAGTCGGATATTTGGATCCAGACTTCTTACCAGTAAATACGTATATGTTTTTCAACGATTTCAGACAAGGAAATGAAGTGTTTGACGTTCAAAAGGTTGTGGGGGTCAACCCCCAAACTAGAGCTGTGCGATATGAAAGAAATCTAATATCACGATATTGTTGACCAAATACCTCAATATCGATATTGCGGCGATATTGTAGGGTTGACAATTGATGCTTACAAAAAAATATTTACACAATGACATTTTTTGATCAATAATCACCATTAATGTGTATATAATAACTAAATGGGTAAAGGCAAATAATAGAAAAGCTAGAACAGTTTGGTAAATTAAAAAATTACATTACTTTACTGTAATCCAGCCATAAAAACCAGCGACAGATAACACTTGTCATATCATGATATTACGATATCCAAAATCTAAGACGATATCCAGTCTCATATCACGATATCGATATAATATCGATATATTGCTCAGCTCTATCCCAGACCCCCCAATATTGAAACTAAACCTATGCCCTTGATATACTAAAAAAATCACACACACACACACACACACACACACACACACACACACACACACACACACACGTTAGTATGGAACTTCGGACGCAACACTTGCCTTACTTGCTTACTTCCTACAAAACATGAATCCTGGATTTGTGTCTTTTGATGTCCTGCTCACCTGATCCTTGTAGAACATGTCGTTGGCCATCTGGACGATCTTCTCCACGTGGATGATGGAGCCGATGCTCGGGATCTCCACGTCGGCCAGCATGGTGAGCACCAGGATGGCTTCCACCAGCAGCTGCCGGTACTCAGGCTGAGGGACGCGGTTCAAAACCGTCTCCACGTGGACGGAGAATTTGATCTCTCCTGGTGTCATCTGGAGGGTGAATTCAGAGGATAAAGCCAAGACATAGTCAGACATCTTTCATTTGACTGAACACAACCTGGTACTGACTTTAATTTGTTTCTCTAAACATGCAACAATGCACATCTCAGTAAACACATTCCATTCCTGTGCTGCTTTGACTTTAAATTCTGGACTCCCAAAGGGTTTGAGACTTGATAAAATGCTATTGAAACCCTAAACCTAGGGTGTGGCTTTGAATTGTAAAGTGTGAATAACAAAACCTGAGGAGGAGGGAGAAAGAGATAGCATCAGATTAGCAAAAATTACACACCACACAAAACCACAAACATTAAGTTGTCAAGACGTATTTTTCAGTTGACAATAATAAAGTGGATCTCTTACCTCTCTGGTGGTTGAAGAAGGGAGGACAAACCCTTCTATGGACAAACCGTGGCACTAGAAGACATGTATGGTCATTACTTTATGTAAAAAAAAAAAAAAACATTGAACCAAATTATTTTCTTAACGGTGGCTTTAAAATAATACACATTTTGTACCGTATTTATTTAACGATTAGAATTGTGTGGCAGAAAATCTACTTCCTGTCACTTTCAGGACTTTTATTCCAGGCTTTTGTACATGCTCTACACAACTAAAAAAAACAGTGAAGAATCATGTAAAAATCTATGTGAAAAAGCAGTTTGAAACCGACCTTCTGCAGGATCTTCCAGACTTTCTGGTAGAAGCCCACAGGAACGCGGTTCAAGGCTCCGTCCAGACGCCTCCTGCGCAGCCATTGGCCGTGTCTGGAATCCTTGGTAACTGGCAAGCATTCGGGAATGTCCAGAGATTCTATGGACTGCATCTTGTACCTCTGCCACAGCCGACAAAAAAAAAAAAATCATATTAAAAGCTCCGTTTGTCGTGGAAGAACAGCAACGTTCAACAACGTATAACGTTACAACTCAAAAAATGGCAGAAATATCCTATATATTTGATTATTATTATTTAATAGACAAATCTTTACCCCAGATTCAAAGCTTTCTATGTCCAGAGACTGAGATCGCATGCCCTGAGAAGCAGAAAATGAAAAAGATGCACAAAATGAAAAACACAGAACTGGGCAGGATGAAAACAGCGATGACAACAAAACAACCCCAAAGCCAGTGGATTCTGGCTTCTTACATTGCTAAATTAAGAGTCGCAGCATGCAGGAATCAGGATGGGAAATGATAGCAATGAGGTTAGACAATAATAAATGGATGGAAAAATAATAAACTGATGAACTTCCAAGAAACAGCTCATTTGATGGTTAAAATGGCTCCAAACTTGGCACACACAAATTAAATAGAGTGCGTAGTTTCTGTCGTCCCTATGAGGAACTCTAAGTAATGACAACAACACTGTCGGCGCGTCCACATGATACAAGCCTTCCGTGACCGCGCAACAAAATACCATTTGTTACTATTTTCTTGGCATTAGGTTTAACAATTAATCAAGAAACTAATCGGCAGATTCATAATGAAAACAACCATTAGTTGCAGCTTTACTATCAATATATAATTATTAGCTACTGAGATTGAAGTTGCAGCCATGCAAGACTGAAACTTAGCAGCCACAAGGTAGCGTTGAGTATTAATCGCTCATATGATCTGCTCCATGACTTTTTGACAATGTTAATATTTATATTATTTCAGATAAATTAACACCCAGAAAACCACGTTTGAATGTTGTTATTGTTGTCACCTTGCGCGGGGAGGTCAGTGACTGGTCCAGCTGAAATGGAGACAAAAAAATCCACTCTGCATTACAGACTTCCTATGAACCTGCTTATAACGAAAACTAGGGCTGCAGGATATGAGGAAAGTATGCGATAACGCTGTGGAATATTGCGATAACGATATTACTTGCGATAAATAAACCGATATTAAAGTGGGTACTCAGTTCTGCATTTCTGCTGCTTTCAGTATTCTACTAAAATACAACAAATGACGTTGTATTTTAAATAAATGAAAAGAAATAATTTCCGACATTATTTTATTGAACAAATTCAAAATTAAATTGAATATAAAAGGCACCACTACTGATATTGCGTGTCTTTTGCGATACGTGGCAGCCTCTCACGATGTGTTTATTGCGCCATTTGATATTGCGATGACGATAAAAAAAAACGATACATGGGGCGCCTGGATAGCTCACCTGGTAGAGTGTGCGCCTCATGTACAAAGGCTCAGTCCTAGTTGCAGTGGCCGCAGGTTCAACTCTGACCTGCGGCCCTTTGCTGCAGGTTATTCCCTCTCTCTCTCCCCTTTCACATCTTCAGCTGTACTGCATAATAAAGGCCTAAAATGCGCCACAAAAATAATCTTGGAAAAAAAGGATATATTGTGCAGTCCTACCAAGTACAAAACCTGCATTGTTCCTTATACATAACATTATTTTTATGTATGTAAATGCTGCACTGACTTTTAAGCCTGCCAAACCCTTTTAGGTTATGGATCAAGTCATTTCAAGGATAATATAAGATTCAAACCCTTTTCAAGTCTAATCACTGCCACCACCACCACCACCATCATCATCATTTTGATGAGCTCTGACGAAGCAAACCTGAGATCGCCCTGCATCTGCAACGGAAGAAAATTTTAAACGCAATCACAATTTCATGGCTTTATTCTCAATTTACCTCACCCACGGCAGATTTACCACAATCAAACCTCAACATCTAATCCTCCCTCGCTTCTCACAGACTCTCATTTATGAATATCATCATCATCATCATCATCATCATCATCATCACCTTAACTGAGTCAGTCAAAGACACCCTTCGGTCCATCTGCAACACATGAAACACAATGAATTGCAATGCTCAAACCCTAAATTGCATCTGTTACCAATCGGTTGCAAAGTCATATTCCTTTTCCCAAAGCAAAAGCCAATGACACATTAATAACAACCACAATAAGGCCACAGCCAGGTGAATTAACTCTTCTAACATTGTCATCACCTCCGCAGCCGGATCTGTCAAAGACAACCGGGGTTCCTGGATCAAAACAAAGAAGACAAAACAAGCAGCATTTAGAGGGCGAGCTGGACAATTCATTTGTGACCTAGGAAACAGCAAAGCAATCTGGACTCAAGGTACACTTGCTTGCTTGATTGATCTTAATCAGCAGATGGAGTTTGCTCTGTACATGTTCAAACTATTATTATTTTAGCTCGCAACATCCATGTTGGCCTAAAAGTTGAGCTTTACAGTTATTTTCACCCCCTTTTGCAAACCAAAGACTAATTTCTGCCTTTTGCAAGCAAAAAAGTAGACAATAAAGTGTTTTCAATTCTATTCTGATTTTGGATAAATAGAAGTTGACAAAACCAGCTCAACTCAAGTTGAAAAATTGCGGAAAATTGCTGAGTAAGTGAACCTTGACTTGGTTGATTGCTTTTTCAACTGCTGTCCAACGTAGACGAGAAGTCTGAAATGTTTGAACATCAACAAACGAGCATCCTCCATCTGGTGATGAAGGCTGTGTGAAAGCAGCTGAAAGCTCTGGGACACAATTCATTGGTAACTGACAGAAACAAGGACAGCGATTCTAATTGATCTGATTGGTAATGTTTACACTGAAGGTGAATTAACACCTACAGCATATTCTGGCTTTATAGTTCACTTAAAATAGAAAGAAAGAAGAAATAGATATAAAATTGCGATAGATAATATTCCTTTGCGTGATCATCACCTTAAATGGATCCGACAAGGACAACCTGTGCTCCGCCTGCAACACAGAAACCAAGTCAACAAGCTGCTCTCGTGATTTTTTTTAAATCTGAAACTCCACCTCAACAATTACTTAATTAATATTCCAGCTTTTGATGATTTTTTTTCAATAGCAAAAATTGACATTTGCCATCTAAACCTCAATTTTTTAACAACCAGCTATACAGTTTTTCTTAATTATTTCTCCTCTGATGCAGCTCGCCTATTTCCACACATCAGCATCAGCCGGGTGAATTACCACCTAATCTGATTCATCGTCACCTTACTCGGATCCGTCAAAGACAAGCGGTGTTCCAGCTGTGAAAAGACAAGAGTCAGTTTGCCAAAAAGCACAATAGTTTCAAAATAAGACCCTCTTCTCCTTTCATCTCTTTTTTAACCACCTGTCTCTCAAAGTCAACAGCACTTTGAATGGAGGGGTACAAATATTCTGATAGTCCATCTGTTTAGTGATAAACAGTTCTCTCGCTCCTCTTTTTTTATGCACTTAAAAGATTTGCTTTTAAAGAAAATGTGGATCTCTTTTTGCTGAAATGAGCAACTCCTACTGGGCTCCTACCATCCTCATGTCGCTCTTCAGTTTGCTGATGCCGGCTCTCTCGCTCTTGGTGGCGCCCACGTTGCCCAGTTGATGGATGGAGATGGCAGGACTGATGCCGGCATCCAGCTCTCTAACTGTGGAGGGAGGGAACTGAACTTGGCAACTTTACAGTAACGGCAACATAAGAATGTGATTGGCTGTGTGTGCGATTTGATTGGTTGCTATGATAGGTTGACTGACCACTGCATTGAACTCCAAACTCTTTCCCACTGAGAATGTGGTGGAGGAGATTCTTCAGCTCTGATGGGCCGAGACTCATCAGACTCTCTGTAGCCTCCTCTCCTACACACACACACACACACACACACACACACACACACACACACACACACACACACACACACACACACACACACACACACACACACACACACACACACACACACACACACACACACACACACAAAATGGTGCCAGTTTAAAGTACATACAGATAATTCTGCAAAACACAAGGCACAATTGGCAAATGTTCACTGGTTCCAGCTTCATAAATGTGATTATTTTCTGCCTTTCATACTTTGCTGGCACTATGGGTTTTGGGAACTTGTGAAGGGACATTTTTCACAATTCGCTTACATTTTACCGACCCCACTATTAATCGATTCATTTAAAAAATATGCGCGGAAGACAAAGTATCATCTTCTTCCTCTCTTTCCTTCCTTACCTGAGCAGTTGAGCGACTGGGCCAGTTCAGTGGCCATGACCTGGATGATGAGACCGATACGGAGCCTGAACATCTCGCTGAACAGGCTGGGCTGAGTCCTTATGCTCATAGCCAGGTACACCATGATCTCCTGAAGGACGGAGAGGGGGAGAGAGAGAGAGAGAGAGAGAGAGATTAAAGAGGAAGGCAGGAGGACAAACTCCCATATGATGATGGTGGAGGATGGGAGTCACCTGAGTGAGAATGGCCACGCTGATGTTGTTGTCGCTGGCCTCGTCGATGAGAGCGGCCAGCTGGTCTGGAGGTATGGGAGCAGTGATGGTTTTCTCTCGGGGCTCCGGAGGCAGACCCACCGTCAGGTGCTTCTGATGCGCTAGCAAGTCAGAGCAGGCCTACCAACAGATCACAACCAATCAGAAAAGAGACTTTGTTTGGTACAGATCCTTGTGTGTGTGTGTGTGTGTGTAGATAGAATATAAACAGTAGATATGGACATGGATAACTACTCTCTAGGGTGTAGGGTTAGGGATTAGGGGTGTGCTGTATGTACGTGTGTGTCGTCTGTAGCTGCTCTTAACGAATTGTGTGTCGTACCGAGTCGAGCTCCTCCACCTTCTTCTTTAGCATGCCAGAGATCATCCTGATAAGGCCCCAGTGTTTGACTTCACCTGCCTTCTCATACAGGTCAGAGAGCAGAGATCTCACCGTGGAGCCTTTACCGTGCAGATGAGTGTCCCAGTCCATGCCCCTGTGATTAAAACAAAAACAGCAGATTTTCAACTTTTTTGCCAAATAACGCTGTCCCTACGGCTAAATTTACTCAATTTTTAGCCTTCCTTAAGTATGAATCCTAAAGATGATCATATGGTGAATAAAAAAAAACATATGACACCTTTTAATACTGGCATTTTTGAGGCATGGCCATTTATGTTTTTCATATTCTATTGGAACTCTGTATATATGTATAATAATAATTTAAAGGATTTATGTTGGAAAACGCTGAAGATGAAAACGTTTAAGCATAGCTTGCTCAGACAGAGACATGGACGTCAGTTAATGAAGGAAAGGTGAAAAACATAAAAAATACACGGGAACTAATTATGCCTGATGCTGAAGAAAGAACAAGAGGATTATCAGCTTTTCGTCTCTCTCGTATTCAAGGTCTTCAAGCTACCATTTTAAAAACACACTAACATTTCTGCTAATATGGGGATGTACAGAAAGAATTCGGAGTTAGAAATCACTAAAATACTAATAAAAGAAGACAAAGAAGTGTGCAGCCGGCAACACCTCGTCTGTTTTCTTGGCCATTTAAAACAAACAAACTGAAAAAAAAAAAAAAAAAAAAAACGAAGAAAGAAAACGACGAAAAAACAAACGGAAAGTATTCTTACTTGTCACATTCACACAGTACAATATAGTGAAATTGAATTACTGCTCATATTATGCTCATTTTCAGGTTAATAATTGTATTTAAACCTATTATATCAGAATAGGTTTACTGGTTTAAATTTCAGAAAACACCATATATTTGTTGTACTGTACATTGCTGCAACTCCTCTTTTCACCCTGTGTGTTGAGCTCTCTGTTTTAGCTACAGAGTGAGACATCACACTTCTGTTCTATCTTTGTTGGGAGTCGCACATGCGCAGTAGCTAGGTAAGGACTACTAGCCAGTCAGAAGCAGAGTATGAGGGCGTGCTACGCTAGCAGCTAGGCGAGCGTTATTACGTGTGTTATAAAGTGACGCACGCTTGTCACGGAAGTAAAGGCTGGACTACAACAGAGCTGTTTGGAGCAGTTTGTGAACAGTGTTTTCTGTTGGAGATGGTAAGTCCCTTTGGGGTGGACTTTGGGCTTTTTCACTTTGTAAACCTATAACATGCACAAAAATATATATATAACACAATAAAGGAAAGGGAAAAAGCCAAAAAAGACTGACACGACACTTACGATACAGCTCACTAAGGGACCGTTCGGTATTTATGGAATGGACCACCGGAGGAAAATAGGGGAGGGTCATGTCTTTTTATATTTTGCTGAGGGGAGGGTCATCCAACATTTTTTAGTCTGTATGGGGGGGTCACCCAACTTTTTTTATTCATGAAAAGAGCAAAATTTCAAAGTGGCTTGTTTGGTGCATATTTATCCATGTAGCTCTCAGTCTCGGCCCCCTAGCAGATGGTCTGACCGCATACGCGGAGTTTGCTGGGGGGGACAGGGGGAGCACTGCCCCCTGGTGTTTAAAAAATTAGTGGAATAATTACATCTGGCATGACCAGATATTAAATAAATATCTTAAATAACACAAAACAACTAAATGGTGATAGGTAATACATCAGATTTCATATACTGCTTTGGTAAAAAAAATATTACCTGGCTGACGATGGGAGCAGCAGGACGCAAAAAACGAAACTTACTGTTGCACTAGTCTGGACATCTTGCAGTGCCAACCTTGCAATAAAGGTTTCCTAAATGCCATGTATATACATGTGATGTCAGCTTACTAATTGATTGCGGGTTTTGTGTAGATTTGGACTTTTATACGTTTATTCCACTTTGTTTAAACGGCGAAGTGGTGAGGCCTCGTATGTGACGCTCATTTCGGCCTTGCTGGATACACCGTATCATTTACCTTTTTGTGGATCTACTGATCGCTGTGGATTACTTTTTTTTCGTGTCATTGGATTACGGCAAAATACGGATCTTTTTTCTCAACGTGTCTTAACGTTTTATGGTGTGACTGCGCTTGGTTTCTGCGTTTGGAGAGGCATCTCAACAGACTGGAGGTCCAACACTGATTGTTCACTGTTACATTTTAGTTGAATTTAAGCATCTGTGCCAGATGACAGTGTGCCGCGATTGGATTTCATAAGGGCGAATTGTTAAATTGTTACAATCTAACTTAAAAACTTTAAAAATAAACATATGTGCTTTGGAATATAATGTTCAGCTTCGGCAGCTTTACCTATGTGCTAAAATATACAATGACGAAGCCTAGTGACAAGTCCATAGCAACCAGTGTTGAATTGGTTATATTCCAGCGTCCTTTGCTGAATGGTCTCAATGTTTTATTGTTTTATTTCATATGAATACTAGTTTACTAGAGGAGTAACTTAGTATTTGAAGTAATGCAGTAATGCATGAAGTGTGCATTTAGTTTCCATGCTTATGGTGTGGTGGCCATTTCAGTAGATTTACTTACTAACATTGTTGTGGAAACACAATAACAGAGGAGTGGGATGTGTAAGATGAGAATGCAGAGGTTAACTCCTGTACGTGATGGCTGTAAAAATCAAATGGTATCTGTACTTCTTTGCTAAGTGCAAACTTGTACGCGAGGGGAGGGTCATGCCTTTTTTTCAAATCGTTTTGGAGGGTCATAGGAAAATTATTACTGACGAGGGGAGGGTCACGTCTTTTTAGGTTAGAGGCCACAAAACTCCTCCGGTGGCCCCTTAATTAAATAACGAACAGTCCCTAAAACAGTGTATCTCACTTGTCTTTGAAGAGGATGTAGAGTATATCGCCCTGGTCCTGGAGACTCTGGGTGTCTTTTAGCAGCTGGACCAAAGCGTTGTGGTCGATGTTTCCGCTGGCATCTGTGGGGATAACGTCCTTTGCTGAGGCTGTCGCCCCCGAAGCCTGGAGGACAGATGTGGGAAGTTAAAGATCAAAAAGCATGATGCTCATTTTCAGGTTCATGCTTGTATTTTAGGTTCCTACTAGAACACGTAGACATTATGCTTTAATGTTTAACCCTTTGAACTCTGCAATAGCACAGGTCCGCCAGTGCCTACTTTGGTATGCTTGCTTATTGTGATGTCATTTCTTGGGAGTATCTTCAAATACTTCTTATCCCTTAAAAACAGTACAAACTAAGCTAAAAGGATATTTAAGTCAATAGACCATAATTACTAAAAGTATTCAAATTGTGTCATAAGTACAAGAAAAAACGGACGTGTGTTTTCATAAAATTTTACGAGATAAAAACACAACACATATTGATCCAAAAGATTCCTTAATGTAGAAACATGAACAAAATATTCCTTAACGCTCCAGAAGTTATTTGAACCAGGACTGCACGATATGACCTCAACTCAAAATCACGATTAATTGCACATTGTAGCTTGATAACGCTAAATGAACAATAATTAATCATGTTGTTCTAAATCATCTTTTCTGAAGCCAAAATGTTTCCAGACGACGGACACTGCGTTTTTTTGGGCACAAGTTGCTCAGTTGACTCGGACTCTGTATTTGAGTTATCCTCCATTATGCTTTCCATGTGGCTGACACGCACATGCGGTAGAATGTTTTTAAGGAGAAAGTAGGCCCATCAACAGGAATAAATTACCGAAATTATCGTCGTGGGAAAAATACGTCGATAGCAGCTTCAGAATTTCGATGTCGATACATTTTCCGATTAATCGTCCAGCCCTAATTTGAACTATGTACATTTTTTAGTTTTTGAGATACAGTTTTTTATGAGCAGAGCGTAAAGGCATTTTGATAGTTTCATCTATTGTAGAAATGGTCCGCCTGCTGTTTAGCACTGGACGTTACGTAACCTGATGGCATCGCGGTGTGCGTACGACGTAAAGGCGCAAAAGACAGAAGCCTTAGCTTTATGTTGCAAAAAATAAATAAATAAAAAAAGAATGCTCTAGCTGTTATACTTTTTATTTTCAACCAATTTAAACAGGAACATGTAAACAATGATCTTCCTGCGGACCTCTAGCGGCCGCGGGAGTTCCATTCTCTAAGGGTTAAAACTCTTTTTTTCTGTCCGTCGAATGTACCCGTTTTCATTCATTTTATAGAGCGTCTCGACCTGTTTTATAAAAGCAGCCACTGGATGATCGTTGGAGAATAAAAAAAAAAAAAGAAGAACATCACACATAAAAACCCACCTGGGTTCCTTGCAGTGCAGACGGGTCTGGGAGGTTCAGGTTGAGGGAAGGCTGAGGAGAGTGAAACAGCTTGTTCGGAAGGTACATGTTGACATCTGGACAAAACAAGCAATGGAGTCTGGTGTCAGTGAGAGTACATAACATGCTGTGTAGATATTGGTGTTTGGGGTGTCATGTTTTGTGCAGATGTTGGATCCGCTCACTTTGGATGTCGAGGTCCTGAGCCTTGTTCATCAGAGACACCATGTCCTTGGTTTTGGTGGCCAAAGCCTTGAACTTCCCCAGAGCTCCCACCTGCCGTTTGGGCTTCTTCGGGGCAGCGTGGGCCAGCAGGTGGTCCAGGTACTGGGCGAGGTCGTCAGCCTCTGAGGAGGAGGACAAAAAGGGACAGAGGTCGAGGCAGAGAACGCAAAAAGATGGGGGAGGGGAAATAAAAGAATGGAAGTGTGGTGGATGGAGATAAAGCGAGAAACAACAAGAGTTACACAGAACAAAAAAAAAGAATGATCAAGTTTAAAATACCGAAACTGGAGATTCAACTTACCTTTTTTAGTGAAAAAAGTCAGAGAACCCTAGCATTTAAACTAAACCATCTTATTTATGAAAATATTCATATCTATAAGTAATTACAAGTGTTGTTATTATTTTAACATGCAGATTTAAAACAAGTTTGTTCACCCAAATCCCCCCCAAACTTTCTGCCATGCA
Source organism: Sander lucioperca (assembly GCF_008315115.2). Classification (NCBI taxonomy): domain Eukaryota; kingdom Metazoa; phylum Chordata; class Actinopteri; order Perciformes; family Percidae; genus Sander; species Sander lucioperca. The sequence continues at coordinate 8,597,394 of NC_050189.1, forward strand.
TACTCAGTAGTATCTAGCCAGGCATATAGTTTATATTCTATAGAAGTTAAAATCATGTTAAAACTTTGGTAAAGACATGCTGCTCTTGAGTATTTATAAATGATATGTCTAGTGCTTTGGGGTGGCAGCAGTAGTGGATATTTAAAAAAACACTTTTAAGAATAAAACCGACATTATCTGCATGGCTAAATACGCCCAGATTTTGGATGAATTGACCCTTTAAACCGTACAGACAACAACAATGCGTCATCATTCACAATCCAAACGCTTGCAAAAGATGATGTAAGGATGATCTGTAGACAGCGACACATTCACTAGCAATCAGCAGCTTTAAGACAAGCCATGCTAAACATGCATGTATATTAAATGAGGCAAACCCTGTTATGCATAAGAAATTACTGCTAAAGTACAAAACTTCACAATTAGCAAATTAAGATCATCATGTTTTGAATGCAACACAAGCAAAGCTGGGCTTAGAGCGGTCATGTGAATTGGACTTGTTTTGTGATGGATTATACACATGATGTAAACGGATTCTTTTTCAACCAAAATGTATACCAAGTGGCGTCCCAAAGCTCAAAGTTGAGAAATTTGGAGTGAAAGCTACAGAACAGCACAGAGAGGATGGAGACGGGGACAGACCAGTGATGAAGGAAGTGGTGATTAATGAGAATCTGCAACAGGTTACTTTGTGTCATGTCATGTTTCTGGTGAGATAATTCACAGATAATACATATGAAAAGATTGGTGGATTTTTTTGGGGGATTTCAAAATAAGGGGTTAGCTGAACGAGATCACTCTCAACAACAGAGAAATACAATTAGAAGACTGGATGGGCTGCAACAATAAGACATGTTAGAAGACCAATTCCACCAATCACAGACTTGTTTGACAACTTTAAGACATAAACATACTATAAATTACATGTATTGCAGTTCATGTGTAATTTTGAGTGTCCTAGTAGGTTATTCATGGTATTACCCGTACATACAGGCAAATAACTACTTTGCACTACTTTACCTTTATGTATTACTACAGTTTATGAACGTGTATAGAGTTTTATTTTGTACCACTAGGAAAGGTCAAACCAACGATGGAAAACAATCAAATGCCACCTGGGAGTTTAAACTTCCTTTTTATTCCATTTTTCCATCGCTGGTGTCACCATTCCTCCCCATCGATCCCCATCTGTTTGTTTTTTTCTCCTTACCATCATCATTACGTAACTCATGCACGTATCCATCGCCGTCACTCTCATCATCATCATACTCTTCGCGGCGGTGGCTCATGCTGCCAGAACCCTTACCGTCCAGGAAGCTCAGGTGAGCGAAACAAGAAGTGGTCAAGAACTCCGACAGCTTTCCTGTCTGGATCCTGGAGACAAAAAATGTCCGTTATCCTCTGGTGTTTATCAGTTCAATACCTGTTGACCAATGTTTACTTTGTGTTTAAATGTCCTCTCCCTATCATTAAAACCCCTGTATTCACAGAAGCAATACATGGGTCCCCCATTTTAGCCTCACTCAGGGACGGACTGACAATCTGTGCGTTCGGGAAAAGTCCAAAAAAAAGTCTAATAAAGTGATATTAACAGCTAACAGCAGGGGGCGCTAATACGATTACTTATATGCTACGTGTAAAAAAAAAAAAAAAAAAAAACGGGGAACGAGGAAGAAGAGTAGGCCTACTAGTCTGGCTATCACCAGACCACAGCTAGTAGAAAATGTAAGGAGAAAGGTGGATGGGAAAAATTCAAAGAAAAGAGGGCCAAGTCTCTCGAGACTGATGCAACAAAAGGCAAAAAGCTCACAGAGCTATTTGGTTGCAGTGCAACAGCGAGCAGCAGCAGTAATGTTGTGGGGCTAGTCCTTGACGACCAAAGCAGCACTGCATCACTTAGCCAGAGTGTAGAGGACCAAGTGGAAGTTGAGCCTGAGCATACACAGCCTGATCATGATGAGGGACAGACAGTAGAGTTAATTTCACATCAGCAAGAGGTACTGGCTGATGAATGAATCTTAGCAAATTGCATAGTCATGGGTGTGCATCATGATTATTATTATTATTATTATTATTATTAATAAACTTAACATGTTTAATAATTTCTGTTAATCTGAAACATTAAACGCGTTAGAAATTAATCGTGGGTTGACTGCGATTTCACTTCGTTGTATATGAGAGGTTGTAGTGAGCTCACTTTTGCTGCTAAGATGAAGACTGTGGTATTGAATTAAATGGGAAAACATCAGGCATGCATTGGTACCACTCTAAACGTGCTAACAAACAGGGAAGGGGGCTAAATAATTCACCAAATTTAACCAAAAGTTTAACCAAAAACATCTTAGCTTGCACGTTCTGTCTGTCTTCCATCAGAGTGCAGTTGTTTTTGTTCAGGTACAGCAAGTAGCCTACTTTATCTCTGAAAGTGTTGTCAGTACTACTCTGTACTGTTTTATAATTATAGGTTTGTGTAATTTGGGGTTTCTGTAGCCAGTGACATTTCCTTATTTGTATTTTATTTGCAATGCAGATGTAATGGCATTGTAGATTTTTTGTTTTTATTTGAAGGCTGAGGCTTCATTAATAAACACAACCCCAATTATCATCATTGGTTTTGAGATGTTACTTGCTGTGAATACCTTGTCTGATAGGCTACAATATTGTGGCATAGTATCAGGACATCCTGGCTAGTGTGTCGCGCACGGCTAGGGTCGAATGGCTGTACGATGGGCCTATTTGGGAGGAAGTCCAGGGCTGTTTTTTTTAGCACCAGTCCGTCCCTGGCCTCACTCCACTGGCTGCCCGTACATTTTAGGATCCACTTTAAAATTCTTTTATTTGCTTTAAATCCCTCAATGGCTTTGCCCCACTCTACATCTCTGAGCTGCTACACCCGTATACACCAACCCGTTCTCTCAGGTCAGCTGATCAACTGCTCGTGAGTGTCCCCAAAACTAAGCGTAAGCTCAAAGGGGGCCGTGCCTTTGCTGTGGCAGCTCCTCAACTGTGGAACGATCGTCCTCTGCCCATTAGACAGGCCTCTTCACTGTCGGTTTTTAAATCTCGTCTTAAAATCCACCTCTTCTCCTTGGCCTTTGACATTTTGATTTTATTGTTTTACTGTATGGCTGTCTTCTCTTGTTTTACTGTATGTCTCTTAACTTGTTTTATTTGTATTCTGTTTGTATTTTATGCCTGTGTGAGTTATGTACTTCATGTCTTTATTTATTCTTCCGTACAGCACTTTGGTCAACTTTGGTTGTTTTAAAGTGCTCTATAAATAAAGTTTGATTGATTGATTGATTGATTAATGGGACATGACCTCCTTGGTATCCTCTGTAAAAAAAAAAAAAAAAAAAATCACCTTGCTCCTCCAAAATATCCATCCTGTAGTTTCTTCAGTGTGGCCAACACTACAGGGTCCAAGTTTGTGTGCTCATCAGCTGAAACACACACAAAAAACATACACTCTGCTCAACACAAACACAAAAATCTAAATTTTCAATACAGACCGTAACATCAATAAAGCAGATGGGCTGCTTCATGTAACATTAACCCTATTCTCCCCTTCAGTCTTACAATGGACATAAAGCATCTTCAACACATTTCCAACACTTTTTAAGGCGTTATGTTTAGTGATTGTGTGTGTGTGTGTGTGTGTGTGTGTGTGTGTGTGTACTTACTCAGCATAGTCTGTGAAATGGGAAAAGTGACGGTGGGTCGTCCGGTCATCCTCCATCTGGATGCGAGGTAGGAGATTTCCGTCCTCAACATCTCCACGATCATTTTGTTGTCCAACGCCAAGTAGAACTGTTGGTGGTCGATGAACTGGAGGGTTTTAGGGGAGAAAAGGGGGGGGGGGGGTATGATGTAAAAAGTTTCATGACAAGTGAATTTAAAGCAATAGCATATTTCAGATTGAGGGAATGTGACAAACAGGGGAACAGAAGAAAAAAATATGCTGTTATAGGACTAATTAGTCTTTTAAAACCTTTTCAAATTGGCAAACACATGCTGTAAGTTAAAAGTCAGTGGTGGAAGAAGTACTCAGAACTTTTACTTAAGTAAAAGTAGCATTGCCAGAGTGTAGAAATACTATGTTTTAAGTAAAAAATGACAACATTTCCCTCTGAAATGTAGTAGAGAGTAGAAGAACAAAGTAGCAGAAAATGGAAATACTCAAGTACAAGTACATCAAATTTGTATATTACTGTATCACTGGATGTATGTCCTTGGATACTTTCCACTACTGGCTATAACTAACTTACCCCCAGACAATGTATGTTGTCTTACTAACCTGAGGTGTGAATGAGAAGAGGGTGTTTCTGATGGTGTAGAACTTGGAGGTTCCCAGCACTCCTATTCTCCTGTAGGGCCGTCCCGACAGACCCAGCCTCGGGTTACGACCTGCAACACAGCAGGAAAAGGATGAGTAAAGGTCCGGAGAGTAAAACAATTTTGTTCAACGTTTTTTAAGCCAAGGACCCCTTAACTGAGAGAGAGAGATGGAACAGGGCCCCCCTACTACATATTGTATATAATTAAGTTGCATAATAAGCTGGGCCTACAACGTGTGGGCGGCCTAAAGCCTTTATACATACCTTTTTAGTGCATGGTCTACTAAGCTATTAAAATATTTGTTGGCATGATGTTATAAATGTGCCACATGATAAACTTACATGTGGCACACTGAATTCTCAGGATGAACTGGATCTGTGCATGGCTACCTTAGTGACTACCTTTAGGCCAGTAAGCCTATCTTTTTTTCACAAATAGGCTGATTTATATTTGCTAATAATATGTTGGATTCGTGTTAAGACATTTTAAAAAAAAAAAGTAAACTTTCAAAAAATTGACAATAATTTGGTGGCCCTCCTGCAGTTACTCTGACCCCCTGTTGAAGATCTCTGGTGTAGATGTTAAAACTTTTTTTTCTGATGAGAGTTGCATTTTCTCAGATCGTGGACTCCAAAATCACTGAATGACTTTAATAACTTTTCTGTGCTGGGTGCAAGATATGGTCCCTTGTGTCTAAAAGACATTAGCCATTCCTTCTGTGGGTTACTGACATTGTAATTTTTTCATGTAATCTTAATGTTAAAAAGCAGTACATTTCTCTTGATTATATAAAAAAAAAGTCCTGATTTTCACCCAGAAAGAGCAAAAAGAAAATGTCCTCTGAGGTTTTACCGAGTCTGGCGTAGATGTGGCTGAGGACGCTGGAGGGCTGCACGTGGATGGGATAGATGTCAGCGACAGTTTCCACATTTATACCGTTCTTTAGCAGCAGCGCTTTAATCTCCTCAGTCTCTGCCAGAACTGACACTACGAGAGGAGAGAGAAGGTTTGAACACGCATAAAAAAACATGAACTGGTGCCACCAAAAGACAGATTTCACTAGGAGAGTCCAACAAACTAATGTGTATGGCTGGGTATCGTTTGATACAGGTACCGATACCAATACCGTGACTTCCATACCGGTTCCTGAACGATACTTTTTTTTTAAGATTATTTTTTCCCTTTATTAGAGAGTGACAGTGGATAGACAGGAAAGGTGGGACAGAGATGGGGGATGACACGCAGCAAAGGGCCGCAGGTCGGACTCAAACCTGGTCCGCTGCAAAGGACTCTGCCTACATGAGGCGCACGCTCTTACTGGGTGAGCTAGAGGTCGCCCCACGATACTTTTTTTTATACCAATTTTATAAAATCCATTTTAACAAAAAAAGAAACTACAATATTAAACATTACCAGTGGTGGAAAGTATCTAATTACAAGTACTCACGTTACTGTAATTGTAATAGTTCTTTTGTGTACTTTTACTTTTTGAAGTAGTAAAATTTGTACTTTTGTATGTAAGTATGTTTTGCTTGAAGTATTGTACTTTGCTACATTTTAAAGCACATATGTTGCAGAGTAAAAAAAACAAATGTTTTGGTATAGTTTTTGTCACTTTTTTAATTTTAATTTTAATTTTTTTTGGCTTTGTGCCCTTAACAAATCGCAAAAGACTGTGAATTTAAATTTAAATTACATGAGTATAATAAGTATAATATATATATATATATATATATATATATATATATATATATATATATATATATATATATATATATATATATATATATATATATATATATATATATATATAAATAAATAAGATATTAAAGTATATAATATATAAGAAATATAAAATCTCCCCCCTGCTGTTAAAAAGTAACTAGGTAACTTTTGCTCTGAGTAACTTTTAAATGAGCTACTTTTTACTTTTACTTGAGTAGATTTTTATACTGGTAATTCTACTTGTACTTAAGTAAAAGTTCATCAAAGTAATAATACTTTTACTTCAGTAGAATATTTTTGTTACCCTTTCCACCTCTGCACATTACGGCCAAAATCTTTTTATTTATGTTTCAGCTCCTACTACGTGAGCCCCGTCTCTGTGTGTAACGTAGAAGTTTTCCTGGGTGTTTTCTATGACGTGTAACGTTAGACAGCCAATCACAGACATTATTAGATCTTGGTAGAAACATGCTGCGTGCTTATTGGCTCACTGATGCTGATGAGATTTACTCCTTAGGTATTGAAATTTGGTATTGAATGACGATGCTTTTATCGATACTCGATACTTTAGAGGCAATTCGGTTGGTACCTAAAAGAATTGAATTCGGTAGACAGCCCTACTAATGTGGGACTGAAACAACACACTGAAATCATATTAAGTGTGCCGTTAACTCACCCTGTACGACCACATCCGGCTTTGGGACGGTGGAGAAACGTCGGTTAAGAGGGTCGATCTCTCCGGGGGCAAGAAATCCCTTCAAAAATGAGACAGAGCTTAAAAAAGTCACAGTCCCGAATTCAACGAGAATTTGGTTTGTTATTTGCATAAATTGAGAACAAACAAACAAGTCAAAATTAAGCCAACAGGTAAACTTTACTTCATTTAAAGGATTAATCAGCATTTTAAAAGCAGTGTGCCGTATTCTTCAATTGTCTGACAGGAGATTACCTCAGGAAACATAATAAGTGAAATCAATTACTAATTACAATTAGAAAAATAAATACATTTGTTTAGCATTTAATAAAAACACACATAACATACATGCTGTTCATTAATGAAATAAAGAAAGACAACAGTGCAAAAGTAATAAGTTTATGTAAAAAATACAAAATAATTACAAAGCTGCTTAAAAAAAAAAAAAAAAAAAAAAGTCCTTATTAGTAGCTTAAAAGTTTCCTGGTATTAAAGATATAGTGCGTAGTTTCTGTCTCCCACATGAGGAATTCTAAGTAATGACAACAAAACTGTCTACGCGTCCACATGATACAAGCCTTCCGTGATCGCGCACTCCCCCCCCCCCATGCAGTTGCTAGTAGCCAAGGAGGACAGGGAGGATTAAAAAAACATGATGGACAGAAGAGGTAATTATCTTAGCTCGAGTTTCTGCGTGCCAAAGTCACCAGACGACACCATTTTCTAAACACAGCCGTACTGAGAAATACAGAGAGAGTTGTGTGGAACTTTTTTAGTAACTTATTTGGCAACTGCTTGAATGTAACGGACGTTCATTAATATAAAAAAAAAAGTTTTTGAAGCTTTAACTTCCCATTTTTTCTAGAAAATAATCCACCCGTAGTGTGTTATTATTCATCAACTGAAGGATGATTTAGCTAGTGACACGACGGCTCACCTCAGCCAGAAGGTTTCCAAGGATGTACAGAGACTGTCCCCATTTCAGAGGACATTTGCCCATCGGCACCCTCTCCACAGAGTGAGGGTTCAAATACTCCTCCTCCACCTGTTTGCATTGAAAACAAACATGAAACATGAAAAATGTTGCATAAATAATAGCAGATACAATAAAAACCCTCTGCAAACTATTCATCTGAGTGAGAACAAAGGAATTATAAAGTTCAGAAATAAACAATATGAGCAGATTTTCACAGTATCCAAGTAGGGCTGGGTATAGTTTACATTTCTTTTTTTTTTTTTTTTTTATAGGATAGCGATACCAATACTGTGACTTCGATAGCGGTTCCTGAACTTTTTTCGATACCAATTTTATAAAATCCATTTTCACAAAAAGAAATTACAACATTACGCACAAATCTTTTTATTTATGTTTCAGCTCCTACTACGTGAGCCCGTCTCTGTGCGTACCGTAGAGTTTTTCCTGCGTGTCTCTACGACGTGTAACGTTAGACAGCCAATCACCTGCATTATTAGATCTGAAGCATGCTGCATGCTTATTGGCTCACTGATGCTGATGAAATTTGCTTCTTGGGTATTGAAATTTGGTATTGAATGGCGAGGCATTTTTCAATACTCGATACTATAGAGGCAATTCGGTCGTTGCCTAAAGCGGGATTTATGGTCCTGCGGAGGCTCCACGCAGAGCTTTCTCCGTAGCCTACGTAAGTGGCCTATAGTTTATACTGGTGCGTTGGTGTGTGTGTTGATCTCTTTAAGAGAATAGCAGCGCCGGCATGTGTGTGTGTGTGTGTGGTGAGTGAGTGGTAGAGCGAGTGAGAGACTGACGGTGGTTAGCTTCGGAGTGAGTAGCGACTCTAGAGTCATAGTGAGAGAAACAAAGTGTCTCCCTTGTGCTTTCTGACAACAGTGGGAAATCTGTGGCAGGAAAAGTTAACCTTCTCCTTGATTCCATGTTGTTTATGGAGAAAGAAAACCAGGAAATGAGTAGGGGGAAATGCAACGCTACCAAGCCACAGCCGAGCGACGTGCGTCGTCAGGCTACGGCGTAGGGTCCATGTCCCGTAGATTTAACGCAGAAGCATAAACAAAGCTTAAAAGTATTGAATTTGGTACTGTCTCATCCCTGCCTCCAAGCCCTGCATTTAAGTGAGGGTTCCTGCTTTTTATTGACAATACAGAACTCTGATCAACATCTTATAAAAAGTTCACAATGGCATCAAGAATGTCTGCACCTTCCCTAAAAGGCATTACCTTATCTGGGGGGACACTGTAGAGCTCTGGCAGCAGTCGTATCCCGTCTTTCTGTTTGATCAGGATGCCCTCCAGAGCCTCCTGGTACTCCTGCACCTGGATGAGTTTATATCAAACATTTACACCGTCAACATCCACAGAGGCGTGTGTACATACTGTCAAAACATGATGCTTGGAAACACACACTGATGTAAATTACCTGCTCAGGGCTGTTGATAAAGATGCCATCCAGTATGAGGTAGGTCCAGAACAGCGGCCACTCGCACTCAATGTTTTCAAACAGCTTCAGTTCTGCAGACTCGTAATACAGACGGTTTGGATCCTGGGGATCAAATTACAGCAGAATATAATAATGTGGATGTGATATTCTATTGATCCCTGAAGGGGCATGTTATAGAGTTCTCTATGAGAAGGTCGACCCTGCTGCACAAATAATAATTCACACAAGCTCTGAGTCGGACTGAGGAAAGACGGATATAAAGTTATTCTTTATACTAGTGTTGCTGGAGTTTGGACCCTTAAAGACTTTGAGACAATTTCTGTTCTTCGTGCCATGGGGAGGTTGTGCCAGAAATCTGCATTTCTGTAACTCTGAGAACTCCAGGAAATGTTCTGCAGAGCACACATATTCAACTTTACCACTTGGCTGTCACACACACTGATAACTGGAAGCATCTCAGTATAACCAACATTTAGCACGTACACATTGGTCACTCAGCAGCTCTACAAGGCAATGAGACACCACAGCAGTAGATGTTAAATAAGTAAGTGTTGAGACGTGTGTGAAATTGTTGTTCATTAATTAGCCTTTTAACCTGGTCTGCTTCCTAAAACAGAAGAGCAGTTTGTTCATATGATACACTCTTCAAATTGTGTTTGTCTCTATTTTTCTAATAATCCAAAATGTCAGACATTTAAGGTCTACCCTGTCTTGACAAAAAGATGATGGACTGTGAAAACACCAGGGACAACAATGGAAGTAAGTCCAGGACTTTATTGTAGTCTAATATATTATAATGTTCAATGAAATAAAAAAATAAATAAAAAACCAAACAGCATGACTAAAAGCCTAACATATGAAAATATGAGCATAAAGTGCAGAGAGAAGTTTAAGAATGTATTTTTAACTACTCTGACAACCTATTTTCTATCCAAAGAGAGAAAAGGTGAAGACCTTTTGCTACAGTCGATTAAACCAAACGGCCTCCTCCAAGTTCCCATTACGTAAGAGCTAAGCAATGCTGACTGTGACATATGGCTCCAACAGCCAGAGCAGCCCCACTCTGGCCTCTGTGACCAGACGCGTTCATTCATTTAGCCTTCTGCTTAATGTAGCTGTGTCTACTAAGAGCTGCTGAGGTTCATAAGAAAATAAGGAGGAAAATGACTGAAAAGAAGAAGGGAGCTTAAACCTTTAAACAAGAGTCACAATTTTCCTTGAACAAGCCAGAAATAGTCAAAACTGAAGAGGTTTTGGCATTTAATGATGAAAACATGAAACAGAGAGGCCACGTAAACTTTGGACTAAGTGAGTCAAATATTGTATATAAAGCCCTTACGGCTAGACTTCGTTGAGATATTAAATAAATTAGATATGTACTTTTCAAAGGACCCTGAAAAAATTACTTCAATGTTGAAAATTACTGCTTTTCTGTCAATGGTGTGATTATTATTGACATTTTCCATTTTTAAGTTTCTTTTAAGTCCTCCCGGCTCCTACCACCCATTGTTTTATGTAAGCACTGTACATCTTACCTCTCCCAAACTGTATTAAGTTCCTGTCGTCTTTATGTTTGAAAAAAACAAAACAAAAAATGGACAGCAGAGAAAAGAAACAGATATTGCTCTGCTGTGGTAAGATAAAAAAAAAATTTGAAAAAAGAAAGAAACAGAGGCCATGGAATAACATACTGTATTCCTCCACTGCTTATGTGAACAAAGTGAATTAAATGGATTAGCATAAACCATAACAAGTGGTTTACCTCTTTAGGTGTTTTGTGTCCGTCTCTGAGAAACCTGCAGCAGCCGTATCGACCCTGAACAGACCAAGAGAGGAAGTCAGCAATCACACAGCGTGCTACCGTGGGAAGTACATCTTTTTGCTATCTCACTGCACTTCTCTGCACCTGCAGTTTAGAGATGATCTCCTCCTTGGTCATGTTGACGATGCTGATGTCATCCACAGCGAAGGCGGGGTACGAGATGATCGCCAGGACTCCGGCGTCCACCTCTTTAGAGATGGACGCTCTGGGTAACATCGAGGTCAGGATGGACTGATGAGGGAGGAAGGAAAGTGGGAATCAAAGCTGCTTCTCCACATCGAAGATATAATTCAGGGTTTCACCAAGTCAAAATTTAAGACTTTTTACTTGACTTTTTGACCTATATCACAACATCAAAAACAAAGTCAGATGTCAGAGTCCGTAAACATTGTCTGAAAGAATTCCTTTGATTTCCTCATTGGCATTATAGGACTGGTGTCAAGACTGGCTGCGATCTAAGCTGCATGTTGGTCTCATTTGTAGTCGTAATACAGTGACAATTATATTTGGACTAGCGACAAAAAGAACTACAACAACACAGAATAAAAAATAAAAACAATATTCTAAAAGCGCTGCAGGAACATTTCAATGAGCATTAGAGGTAGTGTTACATTGACGTGGGAAAACTAAGACCTGTTTAAAATTATTTAAGACCTAGAACACAATACTTCAGCGAATGTAAGACTTTTTATGCATAACATTTTCATTTAGAAATGTTAGACTTTTTTTAAGACTTTTTAAGACCCCACAGAAACCCTGTAATAATATTTGTCATCTGTGTGTGTGTGTACCTGGCAGTGCTGTATGTCGTCAGCCAAAGCGTGGACGACAGATCCAGGTCCTCCTTTTGCTCCGAACAGGTTGAGCTCGTCCAAAGCCTCCAGAGCTGCCTGGAGGACGTACAGCAGTCATATTCAAATTTGTTTATTAGGATAAACCCCTTGAGATGTATCATCTCATTTTAGAGGGGGGTCCCAACATATTACACAATCATTACATAACAACAGAGGAGTGAAAGAAAATAAAATAAAAATACAATAGCAATACGACAACGTACATACAAAAAGCAACCAAACAAAACAAATTACAACACGTGCATACGTTCATCACCCTCGTTAAAAACAAGACAGCAGTATAGTAAATTTACTGTACTAAACTTTAAATATTTCCATTTCATGCTACTTTGTACCACTACATCTCAGAGGCAAATATTGTACTTTTTGCTAGAGTGAAAGATCTGAATATTTCCTCCACCGCAGCATAAAGTACACATACCGTAGATAACAACAGCAGTAGCATTCATGCAGAAAAGCGTAAATAAAGGTTTATCTTGTTCCCAGATTTTTACAGAAATCCACTGTTTGGTATAAAATATATTGCTCCTGGGATTATGTTTTCATGACATAATCCAGGTTACGTTATACAATTAATTAGAAAATAAATAAATAAAAAAAGATTCAAGCTCCCTCAAGAGGAAATTACATTTTTCACTCTGTTGTTATCTTACACATTACAGATGTCAGAGCGAGGGGCTGCCCATGGCTTGCTCAAGGGCACCTCGGCAGTGCCCAGGAGGTGAACTGGTACCTCTCCAGCTATCAGTCCACACTCCGTACTTACATACCATACGGGGGCCGAGCTACTGCCGCCCCCACCAATAACAACATGGAATAACTGGAGCAGGGATCGCCTGTCTCTTTCCAAAGTCTTAAATTAAATTAAATTAAATTGTGTGTGTGTGTGTGTGTGTGTAAGCGTATACACTTATTAACTATCTCTTTTCTTTCTTTTACTTTTACCATGGATCTGACTGAACTGAACAATTTCCCTGAGGGGATAAATAAAGTATTCTGAATCTGATTGTGTGTGTGTGTGTGTGTGTGTGTGTGTGTTTGTGTGTGTACTGGGTACGACGAGTACTGTGTTATTTTGGAGTGAGAAGCCATTCCTGGGGGACCACTGAGAACCTGACACCTCTTGTATGCTGCGGGCCAAGGACGGAGCCGGGGTCGTGCACAGAGAGAGAAAGTTTCCTATTGTGTGAAAACTTCCTCACAAGCATCAGGATTTGTAAGGAGTGAGACGAGACTTTTTTTATGTGATAACATTTTTTAAATATCCAATAACATAAAAAAACATGTTCCTATTAAGCTAAAAATGACTCCTAATTCTTTGAGAGCGATTTCAACTGAAGGATTTTATCCGACAGCAGCATTATATTTATCTACACTGACATCAGGAAGTATTGGTGCTGCTGTGTTTGCTACTTTCAGCACCAAAACAAAGTCCCTCCATCTGACCCTGAGTCCGTTTGGAGAGTCTGGGCCGTCTAAAGGTCAGCTTAAAGGCCGCCGCAGTGACTAGACACCTTCCACTGAGCCAGAGATTTTTTACTGGAGCACCTGTTCTGTCTCTGTGGAGGGAAGCTCTGCTCTCACTCAGCGCTCCGGCTGTTTTCTCCTCCATCTACTGTACCTCTTCCCACCACTCTCCTCACTCTAATATCGCACTCAGTCAAGTCAAACAGTGTGTTTCTACACATATCTTTCACATCACGTCTCAATCTCAATATTCTTGGACAATTATGTACAATACTTACTCAGTTACATGAGCGATATCTGTTATTTATTCACTGCTGGTACTTATATTTATACTGTACTTTATTTATGTTGACACTGCACTACAATACCATTTGTACAATCCATTGTTTAAGCAACATAATCTTTTAACCCAATCTTACTTTTTAACCTAATTTTACTTTACTTCTATTTAACTTTTTATTTTCTGCACTGTAGCTATGTCACTTTTATACACGTATTGACTATCTCTTTTGTTCCTCATTCATTTACCTTAAATCTGACTGAACAATTTCCCTGAGGGGATAAGTAGAGTGTTCTGAATCTGTGTGTGTGTGTGTACGGTGTGTGTGTGCGTGCATGTGTGCGTATTAACAACCTTGGCCATGCCTATAGAGCTGGCGTTAATCTCAGTGATGCCCTGGTTGGTTTTGTCTCCTCTCTCCCACATCCCATAATCCTGTGAGGAACCAGAAAAGAAGAAGACAGCATAAATGTGACATGAACGGCTCCAGAAAAGACCTCCAGAAAATGAATCACCAATTATTAAACTGGATCCAGGAATGGAAGGGTTCAGTTTAGAGAGGCTTTGTCCTTTAAGTGATTTTGTTTTGACAATGAACAAACACTTACAGCCACTTTGTAAGCCGCCTCAATGTAGAACATTAGATTCTGAACTACGTCCACTTCATCTTGGGTGTAGACAATATGGAGACCTGGTACACACACAAAGACAGTACCAGACAACTTATTAAGGTATTCCACGGTTAAAGTTACAGTCTCGGAGATCTCGTTTCATTCCATTTGGCGACAACTTGAAGCAGTTTGACTTAAGGCACTGACAGACCAACCCGATTATCAGCCGTCGGACAGTCTGGCGAGGTCGGTGACTCGAGTCTGTTCGGTGTGTTCCGTGCCGTCGTCAGTCAGAGGAGCCGTCGGCGTTCATTTGGGCCGATTTGACTTGTTAAATCGGCCAGTGGGCAGTCGGACTCAATGATCGATCTGATTGGTGGAGTGCTAGACCTTGACTAGCGTATCAGTGCACGAGAAAACCGGAGCTGACAACGCCAGTATCTTCTTATTACTAGCCGTCGTATTTTCTTCCGTTCAGCGAGTAATGACAACAACAATCCTTCTTGACTACTATCAACGCTCTCTGATGAAAACAATGACTGACGACAGCGTGCTCTGTGTTTACTAGGTCTAGAGAGATGTTCCGTCATTTCCGGGTTTAATTTTTTGGGCGACAATACAGATTAGCGCCGCCTGAGAACGTACGCTCAAGTCGGCGTTGCTTCAGTGTGTTCCGAGGCACTTTTTTGGCCGACTCGGGGAGATGGGAGCCGACTGATCAGTCCGACTGCCTTTTCTGCCGACGGTTGGCCGTCGGGTTGGTGCGTCAGAGCCTTAAAGTGCTCAAACTGGGTCTCGATTAAAACTTCAACCTAACCTGTTCACAAAAGGTATTGTTAACTGATGTATTGATGAAGACTAAAACAAGACTAATGTGTCAACTGTTTTTGTGGGTTTTCTTGATAAAGACAAGATGTTTCGTAGAGTAAGAATTGATACAGACAGACAGGCTGAAGATTAAAAAAACATAAATTAAAACTCACACTTTTCTTTTCAAATCTAAAAATAGCTGTCAAAACTAGCACATGCTGAAACACATTTTTGTTGTTTGTCGTAGCTGAAGGTAAGACAAAACATGTATCAGGTATAACAGGTAATTCAAGTATATACTGTAGATATACTGCAAAGATTCATCAATATTTAATATGCAAAAATGTCTCTCTTTTGCACATTTACCGGATGCGGTCATCTGAGCGAGGAAGAGCAGGAAGAGTGAGGTGGCGTCGACCTGCAGGTGACCCCACTGGTCGTCCCCGACAACCGGAGCACAGGTCTTGGTGTTGTACTTGGCATGGAGTGAGTCTGAGGTACTTCTGCTGTATTTAAACTTCTCCACCTTACCCAGCTACAGGAAAGTGAAAACGTATCAAACGATAGAAATCACGAGGAGGCAAATAAAGCTGAATAAACATGATGCAGTTGTGATCAATATGGAGGATATTTTAAGTATCAAAGCAGTAACTTATACGGATATGCGAGGGATTGGGCAATAACACAACATATACTAGGCCTGCACGATTCGGGGAAAAAATATGAATCATTTTTTTGCTTAGAATTAATATCACGATTTTCTGCCACGATTTTTTTCTCACCAAGTGTAATGTTTATTGCGCACATGAACCATGACAAAACAAAACAAATTGGCAGTATCAAACATAGATTTTTTTTTTGGCACCTATAGCACATTGCGCATCACTACAAACCTGTAAACATAGAGGCTTCAATGAATAAAGAAAATAAAGTACATACTGGCCATTTAAGTACAGTAGGCTACCAGAAATAGTGACATATAACGCATTGAACTAAATATGGCCCTGATACAGGCTCTATCTGAACTCCTTGAACATGTCTTAACATAATTAAAACATGTCAATGTCAAATGTTTTCAATAAATTAATTGGAGAATTTTTTTAAATTTTTTTTTAATAACGATTTATCATGCAGGCCTAACATATACCATGAGATTATTGTTTGTATTGTGATAAACATCCTTTAATGTCTCAGACTGTATTACAAAGTACGTCTTGCAGGCAAAATATGCATCAACGTGATGAAGAACCTGGATTTTTCAGGAATTTCATTCTCATTACATGTGCTTATTTTATCTACAGTTTCATAGTTGAATCTTCAGAAAATGGATCAGATGAAAGGTGCTACAGTATATATACTGCAACAAAAGCATGTTGCCTGTTTACAACTTTGGTTGGGTTGCTTGTAGTGATGAACCCACATATTCAGACCATACCAGACTATTTTATATATTCTTGCACGATTGTCATCATACGATTGTATAATGACAATATGATGAGGAATTACTAACTGTTACCTCATCAGACTCATGCAACGCATAGGTTACGCCACAACATGCATGAATACAGATTGAGAAGAACAAATTACATTTAACTAAAACTTTTCCAAATCTGGTAGCAGAACTCTTCTCTATCATGAGAAAAAGTAGGAATAAATAAATAAATTAGGCTTAAAAAAAAGGTGCATTAGCTGAGGTTTAACTTCTACTTTTATTCACTGCTGTAGCTGGGACACTGACCAACTCTTGTGTTTACTGCTCATCCTGTCCAGTGTGTCTTTGTATGTGTGTGAGAGAAAGAAACAGAGGAAAAGGTGTATGTCAAAAACATTTTCTAGAGCTCAAGAGTACAGCAAAATAAGAAAGGTTGTCAAAAATTACTTTGAGATACAAACCTGCCTCATTATGCACTGAAGGATGCCTCTCATTAGCTTCACCACACTCTGGAGAAAGAGAGAGAAATGGCTGAATGTCAGCATTTTAAAAACACATTGTTCCTGGTGTTCAGGCAGAGAAACATGAGACCCGAATCAGCAGAGAGAAACACTCTGCACTGGGACTGAAGTAAGTCCCACTATCTTCTTTTTCATAAGCCCAAACACAGACACACAGGGCTGGGCAATATATTGATATTATATCGACATTGATGTATGAGGCTAGATATCGTCTTAACTTTTGTATATCGTCATATTGATATGTCACAAGTTGTAGGAGCCACATACTGTATGTTGTTTATGGTCTCATTTATATTATTTATTGATTATTATATACACATATACACAGAAGCCAAGTATGGATCTATTATTATTATTAACTATTACTGCTTGACAATGCAGCAATAAAACTGAATTGAGAAATGTATCTTTTTAGATAAAACAGATGTTGACCAAGTTTCCTTTTGGGGACATCATTTGAAATTGGGAATAATTTGAAGTTGGAAAAAAGGTAATGAATTGCAATATATCGCGCAATATCGCAATATGTTTAAAATCGCAGTAATATCGTATCGCGATATCGTATCGTGAGGCCTCTGGTGATTCCCACCTCTAGTAAAGTGATGTCATTTTCTGAACTTACCAGACTGTTCTAGCTGTTTTATTATGTACCTTTACCCACTTAGTCACTGTATCCACATTATTGGTGATTATATATAATCAACAATCAAAATCTTAACACAATGGGTTAAGATTTTGTGAAAGCCCCAGTAGTCAACAGTACATTATCGCTGCAATATCCTCATCGATGTATTTGGTCAAAAATATTGTGATAATTGATTTTTTTTTTTAACCATATGGCCCAGCTCTACAGACACACTTACCTGCTCCAGTTCGTAGGCCTTGGCCTTGTCTTCGTCCCTGTCGGCGTTCTTCCTGTAGGCCAGACTGAGCGCCCACACAGACAGGACGCAGTAAACATTGTCTCTGACCCAGGAGTGAGACTGTTCAGTGCTGCCCGGCAGAAGACCTGTCACTGGATCCTGTCAGACACACACACACACACACACACACACACACACACACACACACACACACACAGAGGGGTCAAAGGTCACAGGTCGGCAGTTAACACAAACAAATAAGACGCTTCCGACACTGTGATGTAGAGGTGAACTGCTTCAGGGGCTCCACATTTACTTGTGCAGCTCAACAGAATATATAGCTAGAATATTTTGTTTTAATTTTAGTAAAACAGCCTGGGAATTGATATGTTTATTTTGAAAAAAGAAAACTGGTTATAATTCATAAAATTTAAAGTCAAAAGGGGATTATATTTGGCATGCAAACAATTTAGTTTAACTGTTGTAGTATTACTTTGAGGGACAAGTGCATGTTTGCATTGTCCCCCTTTTTTCGTTTTCATTTAGTAATCCTTGAACTAGGACTGCAAGTAACTAATAGTTATCATTGGTTAATCTAATTATTTTCTCAATTGATTCTATAAATTAAGTCTATAATATGTGAAAAAACTACTTCACAAGACTAAGAAAAAAGCAGGTATACACACATGAGAGAAGGTGGCGTCTGTGAAATTTTCAAATTGAGGGTCTAAATGTATAGGGTGTTGTATGTTGTACAGATTGTATTGTTATTGCCACCTAAAAGTCAAACAAATATCAATATAGTTGCTCTACATCAACTAATCGTTTCAGTTTTTACATAACTCATATCCAAGCTGTTCCCAGCACCAGAGGACTTCATTTACTACAAACTGTGATTGTCTTGTTGTAGCAGAAAATACAACTTTTGGTTGAGTTGGAACATAAAATAAAATAAATCTATTAAGACACATCTGCTCCTTTCAAAAATAAAAAGTAATTTTTCTGCGAAAATTAGTTTTAAAAGTATTAGCTTTAAATAAGGTATTTTCTCAATCCACATCAGTTTAGAGAATCTACTTATGTAAATGTGCAACCATAACTACATTACCCATAAGCTCAGTTGTTTCTTTTTGTAAATAGAGACAGCAATCCTTCACAACATCAAAATACACATGCAGATGAGGAAATAAGAAAGTTGAAACTATGCAGCTCGCTGAGGAACTGCAATAAAATGTCATCTTTGTGTACCATATTTAATATATCTTTTCCCTCTCTGTAACTGCTGTTGGTCAAGAATAGCCACTAAATAATAATTTCTCCTGATGTTTAAGTTATAAAATGTCACTTTTATTACAGCTAACTGAGACATAATGGCAGTATTTCGTCATCAAGATGAGTTTCATCATTAACAGAGAGGAATGTGGCTTCTGGGTAAGTTGCACAAATACACCAGCAAGAAAGTCAACATGATGGACCTTCTTCTTTGTGTAAAAGTGAGTGTAACTAGGGTGATTTATGTGTTAAGAGTAGCGCGTGTCTGGTTATTTTACTAATGGAATGGACTGTTGAAAGACTACACACTGCAGATCTCTGGCTAAGACATATATTACCCCCAGAAGAACAGACAGATAGATTTACTGTCAACACATTTTCTTACTCTTTATCAACTGCTGCAGCAAGCCTCGGCTCTCAGTGAGCACATTTGATGGTTAGTGCAGTGATCCATCTGAGCAGTGAGCTGTATGCTGACTGGTAGCCATTTGGGACAGATTCAAAAAGGTGAAAGAGTTTGTCTTTTTCAATATTCCATTTGTTTCTACAGAACTACAAATGTAGAGGCCAGATAATTGAAAACCCCTGGGACCAGAGTTGGTTTGCGTCCAACGGTTGAGGATCAAACTCGGATCAGAACTTTCACACCTTTTCCTCTCCACCTTGGTGTCTTTATGGACTTTACAACAATCTAAAATCCAACATGCAACCATTACAAGAAGTGCAAGGGTTTGATTTGTGTTCTCAGTGTTTTCTGGATGGAGTTAGTGTGTGTTGGTTTTGGTTTCCTTCTGCAGTTCAAAGACACACGTCAGATGTGAAATACCCTTTACAGAGAGTCTGAGTCCTGCCCCCTTACCGAGCCTCTATTCCACGAGCATCTAACAGATTCATTGGATTTTCTCTATTTGTGTCTTCAGATTCCAAATACTTTTTGTAACCTGCTGTCCTACAGGAAGACACGGAAAATATGTGAGGGGTATGTGTTCTTGTACTATCTTTGTGAGGACCAATTTGAGTTCTAGACCTTACGAGGACTTTTTTGTCCGGTCCTCACTTCTTTAAAAGACCATTTGAGGGTTTAAATGTATGTTTAGATTAAGTTTAGGATAAGGTTTGGGGTTAGGCATGTAGTTTTGCATTTCCTATAGGGCCAAAAGTATGTGGGCTTTTAGTAGGACTGTATGGATGGAGTTTTTCATGTTTTGGGCTAGGTACCTTAGTTCAGATAAAGGGAAATGTTAAGCTAAAGCATACAATGATATTTTAGACAACTTCCAACTTTGTGCCAGTTTGGGGAAGACCCTTTCCTGTTTAAACATGGCAATGCCCATGTGCACAAAGCTGGGTCAATAAAAAAATAGGTTTTTGACTTGCAGCCAGGTTCCTAAATATTGTGGCAAGTCTTCCCAGAAGAGTGGAGGCTGTTGTAGCTGCAGATTAATGCCAATGGTTTGGTGCCACAATTCCATATGGGTATGATATCCATACTTAAGAGCATAGGATGTATGTTAATGAGGGTATTTAGACGTGTACAAGTGCAAATCATCTCTTATAAACTTGAAAAATGACTCGAAAGCTTCATTAAGATACATTTAATGAAGACACACACTCACGTGCACACTCAAGTACTGAGTGTGTAACGTTAATATATGTGTGTGTGTGTGTGTGTGTGTGTGTGTGTGTGTGTGTGTGTGTGTGTGTGTGTGTGTGTTTGAAAGAGTGCTGATGCCTTGCGCAATATGAATTTACTTTAACTACTACATGCATGAAAACATTGGAGTTTGTGTTCTCTCTAAACAAGCTAACATAACCTGCCTGCAGGTATGAAGCAACTAACGTTACTATACCGTACATTTTGATTAACTTTTAATGTGATAAAAAAATAAATAAACATAATTAAATACTCACTTGGTGCTGCAGGATAGTTTGGTGCACCATCCGGGCATAGTTGTCCAGCTTAACGCCCGAGTTGCTCCTGCTTCTCATTGTGACAAGTCAACAGTTCTGCTCAGTTTCAGGTGGCTTCAAGTATTCAACAACACAAACTCGCTAAATCCTCGACATTAAAGTCATTTTTTCGGCGCTTCTCTATCGTCCACAAAGCAAAGAGGAGGGCAGCTTTCTACGCGACTAGAAAAGCTGCTGCCTGGCTGACTGTCTTTTAAAAACACAGCTCAACGGTGGTAGCGACGAAGTTCCAGCAAGTGTTGAAACCTGAAGCTGCGGTAAGCTGGTCACAGGAAGCAGGAACAATAAGAGATGTTGCCTTCAAAATAAAAGCGTGTCAGAAAGAGCTGTACACTCCAGTAAATTACTGGTTGTTTTTTTTTGCTGGGGACATGGAGACTTTAAGTGCAGTTTAAGTTCATAATTTAAAGTTACGCATTGTGGGAAAAGGCGGATAAATAAAATACAGTATATTATAAAATATTATAAAACGGGTAGCTCAAATCAAGCAATCTGACTGGTTCATAGCCGTGATATAATAACCATATACAACGGTTATAATTCAAATTCCTATGCACAATAAGTGGCATATCACTCAAAATACAAATGTTGCCATGAAGGGAAGCCGTTCATCTGCACACACACTGCAATGAAACAGAGCTGGTTTAAACTCGGCCAGGTATCCCTTAAAGTGTATGCTACATTTAGAATATTTTCACCGCTTTACCTTGCCATCAGATGGCCTTTTTCGACGGGTGGAACTGAAGCGCAAAAGTGATTAAGAAAGAAAGAAGAAAATATAGTGTCCTAATAATAGAACCGATAGATATTTTACAGTCATGGTCCTAACATTAGCTTTTAGACCACCATCTGGGTCGTGCAACTGTTTTTAAAGTATCCTTCCCCGCATCCCCCACAAAAACTATGCAACTTCGCTTGAAATCACTCAGAAACATTCAAATTAAGTTACGTTAAGAAGAATAAGAAAACCTCTTCTGCTGCATGTTTATTGATATAAATTTTACTATACCTTCACTGCAGTATCAGTGCTTAACTGTTAGCCTAATACATATTTTTATTTTCTCAACAGGAAAAGCTATTATTACTTGTAAATAACTTGACAGTAGTGTACCCATGGATGTACTAAGAGAACGAGTGTATACCCCACTGTATGGAGAAATGCAGAAATCGGTTTTAAGTTTGAGGAGTAGACTGTATTTGATCAGTCTGACAATGACAAAAAGTGGAAAAAATAGTCAAGACATGTAATATGGGTAATATGCCTACTAAGTCGTGTCTTAACTAAAACGTTGACACAAACAATTATTATTTTATTAAACCTATATTTTATATATTCTTTTTTTTCCTATTCTATTCATCTTGCCTCAAACGTTTTTGAAACTTTAGGTTGTTAGCTAGAAAGGCGAAAAGACTACAAGAAATCCCAGAATGCTTCTCCCTCCGCGTACGTTCCACTGTAAAAAGACGTCCGCGCGCGGAACGTTGGATTCACAGCTTGTGGCCGTTAGGAAGCAGCTCAGCATATCCGTCCCATTCGTTACCAAAATGTCAGTCTTTCAAACGAGATAAAACCGCCCAAAATACATGTATATATTTCAAATTTTATCATCGTCGTCTAACGTCTAACGGAGTAGTGAACCGACTTTACCGGGGGGAAGGTTGACGGTGTAACACCACACCTGAGAAGAAGACGCCGCTCGCATCTCATCACAGTGAATTTCTTTTAGCTCCATTCTTCGTCAACTAATTTCTATTTTAAACCACGTAAATGAGTCGCAGAGGAGACAGTGATGATGACAGCTGCGGTAAACGGAAGGTCGCGTATGTTTACAGCCCGGAATACATCGAGACTTGCGACAGTTTATCCAAAGTGCCAAACCGGGTGAGTCGGAAGGGCTAACGTTAGTTTACTACCAGGCTTTTTATTCACTAGCTCGCCTGCTTTGTTGTTATCATTTTCCTGTCTGTGTTTTTAATATCGTGTTCATTTCCAGGCGAGTATGGTCCACTCACTGATAGAAGCCTATGGACTCCTTAAACACATGAGGTGAGTGGAAGCTAATGTCAGTTTTCTAACCTTAACAGAGATCACAATCCGTTTGAATGGCCAAGTTAAAACATTTTGACTTCGGCTTTTTGTTGCTCTCAAAGTACTTACACAGAAATAGACATACGGTTAAAAACAAGCACAACAAAGCTGAACAAGGTAAACATAAACATACAGTAATACAACATACTGCCCTAACCTCGTCCCATACAACAACATAGACATGCAACACCCCTCCAGACCATTACTAACACACACAGTATGATCACTGACATGTTTTGTCCTCTACCTTTATTGATTATGCTTCTCACCTCCACCTCCAGCACACTAAGACATCATTCCAAAGATGGTGTGGTGGTTTTCCTCGCCGTTTTCTACTTCTCCATTTTATTAGATTATTACATCAAAGTTTGCTTTGCACATTGGGAAATGGACACTGAGCTCACAGCTTGTACCACTTTTCTTTAAACTTAAGGAGGATGATTGTGGTATTTTCCCCTCCATATCCCAATCCTCCCAAATTTCCACTCCCCTATATCAATGCAGTATTTATTGCGTTGATTCAGCAGTTTCTGTGCAGTTGGCATTTTCTTTTACTGCTGGCTGCGTGGTGCCAATATTTCTGTAGCTTTAAGCTGCACACTCTGTCATTTCTGATCTGAAAGTGATGTCTCACCAGGTCGTAGTCTCCCATGAAGCGTCTGTAGTCGTCTGCGGGTTACTGTAGTTTTATTTACATACAGTATTTTATTTGTCAGCAGCATGAGTTGTGCTCTGCCACTGCTTATACATATACATTGTCCGAGCTGCATGTACCATTATTATTGTTTTTGTCTCCCCCCCCACCCTTTCTTTGCAGCACTGTTAAACCTCAAGTGGCCACCATAGAGGACATGGCCAAGTTCCACACAGACTCTTACCTGGAGCATCTTCACAAGATCAGCCAGGATGGAGACAACGATGACCCCCAGTCAGTCGACTACGGCCTGGGTGAGAAGAGCCGACACTAACATCTATTCACCTTTGTTATTGGAATCTGTTAATTCTACCCATCTGCAACGCTGCTTCATGTAGGAATCCAGAAAGTCAAATGTATTTATGAAGCGCTTTTCACAGACATAACTCACAAAGTGCTTTACAGGGGCAAATACAAGAAACACAATGCAGAGTGAGAACGAGATACACAACCATTATTACACAATAATATTGAAAATGCAGACCGGTCAATGTAACGCCTGTCTGAACAGGTATGTCATTTATCTGATTTTGAAAAGAATCCATAAAAACAGCAGACGATAAGGGTGGAAGCAGAGCATTCCATAGTTTAGATGCTAAGGACTTAGGTGGGGTCTTAGAAAAATATGGGCGAAGTTGCCACATATGCAGGAGCCTGACTTAAGTACTTAAGTGTAAGAATTTTAACTTAAATCCTATATGCAGCAGTGAGCCAGGGAAAGGACTTTGACTCAGTAGAGTGTCCATTGAAAACACTATACTATATATATATATATATATATATATATATAGGTCACCTTTAACAATTGATCATGAATTGCAGCAGAATTCAGGTTACAAGAGAACATTTATCAACACATTTATTGTCTCAAAATAGTACTGGATGATCCTTCTTCACTACAGACAGATTTAATACCAATGTTTTTGTGTAGCCGGTGTTCATCACAGCATAATGAAAAATAGAGGGATTAATCTGGAAACAAGCACTGCAGTACTTTTCTGTCGGCAGCAGAGGGCACTATAACACAAGATCCAAAAAGCTTATGTCTGTGTGCACAGTACACTGTCAAGGTTTTGAATTGTACTTACTGTAACAAACATTTTAGTTAGTTTTAAAGGGGTTACTTTCCTTTCCCAGTGCCCTAAATTAAAGTATTATCTGCATAGCATCCTTGCTGTCCTTTTCACATCATTTGCATACTTTGGTTGAGATAGCAATACATAAAAATGGCCCGCCTCAACTCAACTGAACCTCAACTGGGTGGGACACGGTCAAAACAATCCCACCATGGTCTGTTGTTCTTGGATGAGCTGCCTCGCAGTCCACCCTTCTCCAAAGTTTACATTTCTAACTTTAGACCAATCTTCAATTTCACCCTCCTTGTTTTCGTTTCCTTGACTCATTCCCTATCTGTCTCCCTCCCTTCTTTCATTCGCCCTCATCCATTATCGCGCTTCTTTATGCCCTCGACTCATCCCTCTTGTTACTTCCTCCTTTTGTGTTCTGCACACCTCTCGGGTTCATCCTTCCGTCTTGTTACAAAAGCAAACTGCTCCACCTTTTTCTCGGATTGAGACATTTCTCTCTTTACCATCACTCTCCATCATCTCTTTCATTTATTTTACTTCACACTTCATTGTTTCTTTGTGTTGTTTCAAATCCCTTTTCCATCGATCACATCCATGTACCGCCCTCATTTCTGTCTTCCTCCCTTCCTTTTCTTTCCTTATCCTTTCCTTTCTGATCATTTTTATTTACAGCCCATCAGTTTTCTTTATCCTCTTTCATGACGGCACAATTTAGCCTTGAGAAGTGAAGCTAAGGCAAAAAAGATTTACGTTCCTGTTTATTTATATTCAAGTGCAAATTTTTAGGAAACACTCAAACATATCTTAGTGCTATTCCCCCTCTCTCTCCCCTTTCAAGTCTAAAGGCTGATTTATGCTTCTGCGTCAAATCCACGGCGTACCCCCGCAGACCCCTCTGCGTTGCCGCGAACCCCCCTCCGAGCCCTCCGCCGTAGCTCGACGTGCACCTCCAAAAAATTTTAACTTTGCGTCGAGGCAACGTAGACCACAAGGACTGTGATTGGTCAACTCGTCCTGTGTGTTGACAGTCGGTGTTTCAAGCAGCCTACTGTGGGGAGTAGCAACATGCTAGTTCACTGACATAAGCTATGCAAATAAACTCAGACATATTTTGGTTACAATGACGGGGTTATCCGTTTGTGAAGTGTCTGTATGTCAGTAATGTTTTGGAATTAGTACTTCACCAGCAAGCAGTACTTTGTAGGCAGTTGTGCTAAAGTTTGCTTGCTAACATAACATAAACTGGCTGGCAGACACCTCGCAAATAACCTCAGACTTATCACCCCCTAGCGTTATGGCGATGAATTTCACCCGCAAAAATGCCACAAAAAAAGTCATCTTTAAAATTTATCTTGTGCTGTTTCATGGCAATTTAGGCTCTGTTAAGCCAAAATGGGCTCTGGTCATTCTTTTTGACATTTGATTATGTTTTTCTATTCTTTTTTATGTGTCTCTCTCCCTCCAGGTTATGACTGTCCAGTGGTGGAGGGGATATATGACTATGCAGCAGCAGTAGGGGGCGCTACACTGACCGCAGCCCAGTGTCTGCTGGACCAAAAGTGTGAAGTGGCTATCAACTGGGCAGGAGGGTGGCACCATGCCAAGAAGTAAGTCCACCTGTTTCGACAGAAGATAGATGGATGCCACTAACGTCAATCAAGTTTAGGCACCTCCAGCTGTCCTCATCAGTTCCACTGATGGGGCTGACGGGGGCGCTCCATGCTAAGGTCAGACTTTCAGACCCTATAGTTTTATTTCCCTCTCTCTCTCTCTCTCTCTCTCTCTCTCTCTCTCTCTCTCTCTCTCTCTCTCTCTCTCTCTCTGTCTCCCAGGGATGAGGCATCAGGTTTCTGTTATGTGAACGATGCTGTGTTGGGAATCCTCAAACTGAGGGAGAAGTACGAGAGGGTCCTCTATGTGGACGTTGACCTGCATCACGGAGATGGTACGCACACAAACAATACAATCAAACAAACATAACGAAAAATCTTTTGCCTGTTCTGTTTATTTATCATTTTTATTATCAGGCTGAAAATCAGTTAAACATGTTTACTTTTCTGCAAACCTGCAGATCCCTCCAACAAAATTTGGTGTAGGTGTAACGGTTGAAGCGCCCCAATTCTTTCTTTATTGTTTTTTTTTTTTTTCTTCTCTCACTGCAGGTGTGGAAGATGCCTTCAGCTTCACATCCAAAGTCATGACCGTCTCCCTGCACAAGTTCTCTCCTGGATTCTTCCCAGGTGGATACTTGCATGTATTTACAATATGTTAATTATTAACAATATGGTTGGTGATGGTGCAGTGGATATGACACATGCCTTTGGTGTGGGAGACCTGGGTTCGATTCCCACTGCGATACATCAACCAATGTGTGCCTGAGCAAGACACTTAACCCATAGTTGCTCCAGAGGCGTGCAACATCCGACATATATAGCAATTGTAAGTCGCTTTGGATAAAAGCGTCAGCTAAATGACATGTAATGTAAAAAATATAATATCCGATCTTGTGAGACAGTGTAAGATAAGTGTGTGTATATGTAGGTACGGGTGACCTGTGTGACACGGGGCTGGGTAAAGGCCGTTGGTACGCCGTGAACGTCCCGCTGGAGGACGGCATCAAGGATGACAGATACTACCAGATTTTTACCAGGTACACACACACACACACACACACACAGAGTAAAGTATTAGGAATTCCCTATGCAGCTCAGAGGCAACCTTAAAAGCATGTTTTCCTCAAGGACCCCTGAGAAGAAATTCTATTTTCCCTTCCCTCTCCTGACGCATTCCACCCAGAGATTAAAGGTCAGGGTCAGTGCCTTGGTGCTAATGCAGTTTCAGCGGTTTATCAAGGACCCTTCAGCAGTGTATTCCTTCCAATGTCAGGGCTTAAACTTGGGATTTTCTCGTTGAAGTTCCTTTTGTTGAAGCTAATTTTGGCGTCAGTGTCTGTATAGTGCCACAAACCCCTGAAATATACACTGTAGTTTCACCAGGCTGTCCGGTGTTAAGTTATAATCATTGACAGTCAGTAGGTCTAATCTATGCTCCATAATGGCCACTGCTTATAACATATACTGAAGATCACATATGCCAAGTTTTATTTGTTTTATTTGTCTTGCAATTAAGGAATGTAATGATCCGAAATCAAGCAGTCGCCCATATTTTACTGCTCACTGAGATGAGAATGATTTGACAGCATAAATAATTTCTAGGTGGTGACTTCTGATTGGTGGAACTGACTGTAGACTGGTGTTCCGTCACTTCTGATTGGTGGAACTGACTGTAGACTGGTGTTCCATCACTTCTGATTGGTGGAACTGACTGTAGACTGGTGTTCCGTCACTTCTGATTGGTGGAACTGACTGTAGACTGGTGTTCCGTCACTTCTGATTGGTGGAACTGACTGTAGACAGCTGGTCCACAGTAGAATGCTGTGTAGAACAGAAGCTACAGCTGGTCAGATTTTGATAAAACATACAAGCATGATGGTGAATTTTCTTTTTTTTCCCTATCATTTTCCGACACTACTTAAATGCTATTATTTTGGGTTAAAACATACTCTTGACTCTTGATTGGCCCGGCCTGCATCATCAGTGGGTAACAACATGTTTACTGCTGTCTTGTTTTGCAGAGTAATGCAGGAAGTGCGTGCACAGTTTAACCCGGAGGCGTTGGTCATGCAGCTAGGTGCCGACACCATGGCGGGCGACCCCATGTGCTCCTTTAACATGACCCCGGTGGGGGTGGGCAAGTGTCTGCAGCATGTCTTGGAGTGGCAGCTACCTACACTGCTGCTGGGAGGAGGTACGATGTATGAGTTTGTTTATTATTCTGGCTGAGGTTTTGTTTTTTTATGTAATTGTATAGATGGATGTCCATGTGTTGGAGTGTATGCATGTGTTAATTATGTGTGTCCCCGTATATAAGCGTGCACTTAGTGTATTAAAATACTCCCAATGGAAGGTAGATGATTAACCATGTCCTTTATGTGTGTTTGTATTTGCTTTGAATCTCAGTGATCCACTCATTTGTGCACAATTACACACATATGGATTTACACACACACACACACACACACACACACACACACACACACACACACACACACACACACACACACACACACACACACACACACACACCGTGCTCTGTTCCAGACCCCTCAGCCCTTGGCCAGATGATAGCTACTACTTATACGACACAATGAAGCCATTTTACTCAACTACAATCCCACCTCTCTTCCTTTCTTTCCCTCCCTCTCTGTCCGACATACTTTGTCTCAGTTATATCCTCCTCTTTTTCTTGGATCTTGTCATTCTCTTGATTTCACTCAAGTCTATCCTCTTCATCCTTCTCTCTTTCTAATTGTCTTCTGTGTGTGTGTGTGTGTGTGTGTTTTTGACCTAACATTTGGTCTTGTTAGCTTCTTAGTTTGTTGTAGTGAGTCAGAGATTTTGGCTGCGCCGGCTAAATTTGAAAACACTTCCTTCCCCCCCCCCCCCCCATTCTCCTTTTTAGTTCATGTCTTTTATCTCAACGTTCTGTTTATAAAGCCTTCTAAGCAACTAGATTCATTGAAATGAATCCGTTCCACACAGTTCCATTTCAAAAAATATTTCGCTTGACAACGTTGGCTAGAGGTGTGCAAAAAAATCGATTCACATTCGAAACGCGATTCAAGCTCTACCGATTCCAAATCGATTCATAGAATTCCAAAAATTGATTCATATTTTTTAATAAAAAAAAACAATTGTATGTCTACTGCAATCACATGGGTAAGGAACTACATTTACATGCTGTGAATCGTTTTTGAATCGAAAATCGATTTTGAATCGAATCTTGAGCCTGAAAATCGAATCGTGACATTTTCTGAATCGTGCACCCCTAACGTTGGCGGTATTTAGCCATGGTCAGACAAAGATTTGGATTTCAGGAACCATCAGCATCTGACAAATATGTTGCATGTGATCACAAAATGTCCTCTTTATATCTGTCTTGTGTCTCCCTCTTCCTCACCAGGAGGTTATAACCTGGCTAATACGGCTCGTTGTTGGACCTACCTGACGGCAGCGGTGCTGGGAAAGACTCTCTCCTCTGAGATACCAGACCACGAGGTATGACAACACACACACACACTCTCTCCCTCTGTTGTAGCCACAGTCGCCCACATTCACATATTCCCACATGAACACAAACGCGCTCATTCATTGTACTGTCACACAAAATCACAGGCCAACACACACACATAAAAAACACAAACACACCCCCTTGTGTTCACTGTCTGCTGAGTCACTCCATCTAATCAAAGATGGCCGCCTTCTTCTCAATAAAGGGGTTTGTCTGCAGGTGACTCAGAGAGTGTGTGTGTGTGTGTGTGTGTGTGAGAGAGAGAGAGAGAGAGAGAAGGGTACGGGTGTTGACAGTTCCTCGCTGTCTGCCTCTTCTATCACAGGCTCCTCTCTCTTTTCTTGGCATTACGGTGACATTTTATAGTGGTTGTTGGAGCCATTATGCAACTTTGTGTTTTGTTTTGCTTATATACCACATGGGTGACATTAATGCATATGCAGTTTTATGTTTGATCACTGGGTGGAGCATTGTCACCAGAATGCATATAGGTAATCAACAGCCAGAGGTACACAGGTGTGCTCACGGCACTGAACGATATTTAAAGTATGGTCATTGATTTATTGGCAGCCCAAACCACGCGTCTCACCGCATTGGCCTAATGTAGGTCTGGTTAAAAGACTCGACAGTAGTATTATTGAAGGAGAAATCAAAATTTGAATGAGTGAGTGATGTTGTCTGTACATTAAAGCTAGAGTGCGTAGTTTCTGTCTCCCCCGTGAGGAATTCTAAGTAATGACAACAATTCTGTCGGTGCTTCCACATGATACAAGTCTCACGTGATAGCGCTTCACCCCCCACCCCTCCTCCACACAGTTGCTACGTAGTCAAGGAGGACACGGAGGATTAAAAAAAAAACTAGGGCTGGGCGATATGGCAAAAAATATGATCACGATCATTTTTTTCCATATTGATCAATATCGATATTTATCACGATATATAATTTGATAATGCTGCCAGTTTGAAGAGTATCCTGATAAATGACTGAAGCCTGAAGAAACCAGAGGGTTCATTAGTTGAACTTTAGAATATAGTTTATTAACCTAGAAAATCGAATAACATAATGTAACATTGAACTGTGCAAACATGGCTTGGTTTAGAGTATATTTTGTGATGAAAGAATATATTGAATAACATCTAAATGTAAACATTTAACTTTGCAAACATGCTTTATCTGCCTTAACAAAACAGTACAAGTTAGTAATGTAAATGCAAATAATGTAAATAAAACTAAAAGCTGTGACTGCTATCACATTCACTTTTCATATTGAGCAGTGGTCGCATTTTCAAACTCTCTGTGTTATTAAGAAATTTCCTGCAGGCCACCATTAACAGGATTATGAAACACAACATGTAGACCCCTGGTTTTTCCATGTCACTGTGAACCATAAACACTTTAAGTGGAACTTAATCTGGTTATTCACCGTAATTAGGTCATAGTGTGGATGTAAACAAGTGAACCTACTGAGACACGTCTTGGAAGGAAGAAAAAACATCCCAGTAATTTATGTTTGTAAAGGAAAGCACATGTGTGGCCACAAATGTTCTCATTATGCTAACGGCTAAATCTAATTGACCCACCCTCTCTCCAAATAGAAATCAGTAGACCCATCTATTTTTCTTGCACACACAAAGAGTCTCTTTCTCCAGCAACAGTTTTTTGGACCTCGTCTTGCTCAAATGTAATGAATAGCTATGAGTGCGTGAGCGTTTGTATGTGTGTGTGTTTTTATGCGTGTGTGTTCTGACCGTAATGAAGGTCCCTCTTGTTTCTCCTTGTCAGCATCCAATGGCCCTAAATAGCCTTTGACCTCATTAAGAAGCACTCACTGAAAACAAAGCAACTATCAGTGCAGGCAGCTGCCACAGATGATGCGAGGATGCACATGCACACACATACACCCCCCCCCCCACACACACACACACACACACACACACACACACACACAAAAACAGCCTAATGGGTTTTCCTAACTTTAATATTAAGGTGTTTATGAAGGTGTTGCTTCTTTTTCCAATTTAATGGGTAATATAGATGTTATTTTGAACGTCATTTTCTACTGAATTTGTAGCACTACACAACTTTACACAGGTGTGTGTGTGTGTGTGTGTGTGTGTGTGTGTGTGTGTGTGTGTGTGTGTGTGTGTGTGGCTCTGTCTGCCCGTTGTGCTCGATAAGAGGGGCATTTATCCATGATGACCAAGCAAAGCTGAAGTTCCAGCGACACAGGGAACAAAAACTACCTTTGTACCCTTTTCCTGTGTGTGTGTGTGTGTGTGTGTGTGTGTACTGTAGACAAAACCACGCATTCATTACAGCCATATAATGTACTGTCCTGTTTTATAGCATTTTTGTGTTTCATTGTGTAATACATTGCCACCAATGTGGACGAAACAACTGTTACTCGAATGGGAAACTATCAGTTAGGCAGTTGCACCAAGTAGAAGTAAAATAAATGCTTATTTGTTTTCACTGTGCTGCTGCACTTCAAATGTGTCCTTAACTGACAAATGTCAGAAATAAATGATGCTTCATCTGGTTTCGAACATCCAAAAACAGCCGTTTTAGTTTGTTTTATCTACTCAAATCTCACTGAAATCAAGCCAAACTAATTTTAGTTTGTCTGATTTTGATTTAAATATTTTGTTTTTAATGGAATCAACTTTATCCTTTTTTTCTTAGTGCCCGAGAGGGCGAGTCTTTGGCATGTACAAGCCCTGGACTAAATGGTTAAAAATAGTAGTCTAAAAAACACAAACATTACTCACAGTTGGCAAGTCACATTAACAATAGTGCTGTAATATTCACTGATTACCAGACAAAATATTACACTGCAGATAACCCACACAATGACCCTGCTTCTATCACACTTATTATACTCCAATATCTTATAAAAACACAAGTAAAAGTGCCTTTTGTAGTTCGAATCAGGACTCGAGCTTTTGGGTCGAAAGTCATTAACCCTCCCTGTTGACTTGTATTGTCTATTAGCAGTTAGCTGATCCTGATTGACCCCCCATTGTGTGATAGTGGTGGAGCCAATCTGTGTGTGTATCAGGGGGCAGCAATATGGGGCTTGCTAAGAATAGCCACAGAGGTCAGAGGTGGATTGAAGTCTCTGATTGGACAGGCATGGGGATTGTCTTTATAACCTTTTATTGTTGTTGTTTTTTTTTTTTACCAAAGAAAGTGTCCTTCATCTTGCTTGTGATTACTTTCCGTTTGAACGTTTATTTGTAACGTTTGATGTCCACATGCTGCACTTTTGACCTTTTTAAATTCAATAGCAGTTGACAGCACAGGGAATCTGGGAATGTTAAAGGGATAGTATGACATAGGATAGTTTGGATTTTCTGAAGTGGGGTTGTATGAGGAACCTATCCATAGTGTATTAGCTCCAGTAGTTGGCGGTCTGCACGCCCCCAGTTTGGAGAAGCAGGCAGGAGTACCGACACGGATGCTTGATCGGTTGTTAGTTTTTTTTGGTTCCTAACCCCCTTCAAACACCAAACTAACCGACAGAGGCAGTGGTAGAACAGCAACTCCCATGTTCTGCGAGATAAAATGTCATGCTTGGGCAACAACAACAAAAAATCGACATCGGCTATCAGACAAATTGTTATTTTAAATCGGTATCAGCCCAGAATTTCACAATCGGTGCATCCCTATAGAACCCTATCCCTATAGAGACGTGTTTGGTAAACAGTTAGAGCTGTGCGTGTGACTTACTTTATCACCCCAGACCCCTCCTCTTCTCTAAAAAGTTTTCGGTAATTTCCCAGCAGCTGATTTCCTCCCAGCCGCGCTGCTCTGATAAAAACAAACCACAGATCCAAACTTCCTGCGGCTGCCTCAGCGGGCTAACACGCATACCATGAACTCACAATGTTGTTGGTGTAAATCCAGCTCAAATCCTTTTGTCACATACAGTACTTCCCCCTCTTTCTGTCGCTCTTCTCTTTCCTGTCTCCACTGCATGCCCACGAAGTACATATTGTGTATGCGAAAAAAATAGTCTCAAACGGAAACTAGCACCTGGATTTGCTTGATATGCAGATTCTCACATCCAGAGTTTGTCTACATTATTTGGACAAAACTTGACTTTTGGATTTTTAAATGTAATAGTAATGATTATAGACATTAAAGAACTGCTGGGAATTGGTAGGATACGCTAACTGGTCCACTGCACCAAAAATGTATCCGCGTTTGTCCAGCAACAGAAGTAATTACAAATGTGTGTCTCAGAGCCACACAGGAAGGGAGGACGTCTCTGGTCCCAGATTGGCAGCGGGGAAGCGTCCCGCCTCTTTACTTCCTACTTCATCTTTCCCTGTCTGCAGCCACTTCCTGTCCTACCCCTCGCTGCCGTCAGGGATGTTTCGGCTCCCAGAGTCACAGGCTCAATCACCGGAAACATCACCGGAGGGGGGGGGGGGGGGGGTGTGTGCGTGTGTGCGCATGTGTGTGTGCGTGTGTGCGTGCGCACGCTAGGGCTGCTCGATAATGGAAAGAAATATAATCACGATTATTTCGGTCAATATTGAAATCACGATAATTTAACACGATTACTCGTTGCCTTCTGGAAAGCTGTTACAATTATTGAACTTAAAAAAACAGTGGAAAAAGTTAAATAAATCAACAGTAAAAAAAACACTGAAATTTGCCTTAGTACTGTTCCTAATTCATGTTCCTTTTTAAACGTTATTTTTTCATTCAGAACACCAGAGAAAATAAGAGTTTACTAGTTTAATGAGCTAAATAATTGTTTTTCTTGAGTGTTCCATTTTTGTGATCATTGGTAGCCGAAAACATGATCACGATTACATTTTGATTAATTGCACAGCCCTAGTGTGTGCTTGCAAGCAGCAGGAGAGTGTGTGAGTGTGTGAGTGTGTGAGTGTGTGTGTGAGTGTGTGAGTGTGTGAGTGTGTGTGTGTGAGAGAGAAGACCGAGAGCAATTTGCCTGTTTAGAAAATAACATTGAAATATGTGTTATTGATTTTCGTTAATCAAATGTCTTGCTGCTGTAGATTATTTGACTGAATCATGGCGGGGAAAGTGTTTGCTGAATGTTGGGATGTACCAACAATGAGCTGAAAGAGTCCATTTCCGGTCTCGTTTCCCTTTAGGGAGTCGTATCTGTGTTGCAGTTGTCTTTAATGTCTGTTTGTGTTTCAAGTTCATGGACAGGCTTGATCCTAGAAGACCGGATCATTATTCACATTGTTATCTTCATTTTTATGAAGATGGCTCTGTATTTATAATACTTTGGAGTTTTTTTCCCAATTGAATTCCTTTTAATTCTTTTGCAATTGTTTTCTTCCTTTTTATTAACAGTTATAACTGAGGTCAGCCGTAGGAGACAGTGAAACCATTTTACCATACTTTCGGAATAATATCATATTAACTTTACTGACTGGATCACAGTTGTACATAAAATGTTTGTTTTACTATACATTCACTAATTTAATGCATTTGCATGATTACATCAAATGTTTGTGTTTTAGAAAAATGCAAATGAGGGCTTTACTAATTGCATGTTCTTTGCATGAGCAGGATCTTACACTCATCTGCTCTTAGGAAAAAAGGGACACAATTCAAAGTTCCCACAGTAATAATAGATTAGAGACTAATAGAAAATTCAAGATTTACACATAATGGTGCAAATCTTGTTCACCAGCTCATTCGGGCTTGACTCCTTTTGGCTTTCCTGATTTTTTTAAAACATAAAAATAGTATTTTGTTACCTTAAAAGGAAAACTCACAGACAAATCAATAAAAGATGGATTGTTGAAGACGCAGGGTAGGGAGGATGGGAGAGAGTCCAGATGCAGAGAGAGAGGGAGGTGTACGTGCGCTATGTGACTCGGGCATCGGGCCGTTTTCTTCCCTTGTTGAAAACATTTATTAGATAGCAGCTTGATGGCAGACAGAGTCCATTTGTTTTCTGACTTTTTCCCCTCCGCTGTGCAGCTCGGCATCCTTCAGAGCTGGAGATCCTGCTGATCGCTGCAAAAACAAACACACACACACACACACACACACACACACACACACACACACACACACACACACACACACACATACACATACACTCTGCTGTCAACAGATGGGCTCATGCATATGAACACACACTCAAACTTTTTCACATACACGTGCATGTTATGTCTTTCCACTCACACATGAGCTTGGACACATACACAATAATACACACACTTGTACTTAACATCAAGTATGGATAGACACATATTACTACAAATACCATCACTACTACTGTAGCTAATACTACTACAATTACTTTGGGCTGCTCCCTCAAAGTTGATGACTATTACTGCCACTAGACTACAACTACCTCAATAGTTACACTATTAATGTACTATTTAATATAATACTTACTAACACATATCCAAAACTGTGATCACAACTTCTGATACTATAGTACCATTAATACCAGTACAGTTTCTTAAAGGTATATGCAACATTTCCGCATTAGAGCTGTGGTAGGCATTTTTTTATTTATTTTTTTTGCATTGTTTGGCAAAAAAAATCCATAATAATATTTCATACAATGTATACATGCAAAACATATTTATAAAACTTTATTTGCATCTGCTTTAAAAAAAGAAGAAGCTGCAAAACACTTGATAAATACGTTTAGATTTACACACAGTGTTCTCTGCATCAAGGCCACTGTATCTCATACAAACAAGCTCAAACGAACAGTGAGTGATGGGTAGAGGGTCCATGTTAAGGGCCATGGTAAATAATCGGAGACCTTCCACTATTTATCTCTCTGTGCGTTTCTGCCAGAGACACTGGAGCCAGTCAGCGGCTATTTTCTGTCTCTTGACCCTGTCCAGGTGACGTAGATACGCTGCGTCACTGGATCGTGCACTAAAGTCTGTCTTTTATCATTTATTTTATTCAGCATCGATTTTTCTCTTTCTCTCATTCTATCGATCCCTGTAGTCTGAAAAGTACTAGGAATATTATACCAATATTATAGAAATGTTATAGGAAAGTAGTACTCTTAAGAGTGTCTGCAACTCTCTTTCTCGTTTCCTCTCTCTCTTTCTTTCCATGGTCGTCCAAGCCAAACAAGCAAGCAGCAGGAGACTGTGTGTGTCTGTGTGTGTGTGTGTCTGTGTCTGTGTGTGTGTGTTGCTGGACAGCAAGGGACAGAGCACTGGGTTCATGGGAATACATAGCGGGTGTGCATGTGTGCTAAGTAACTCACATGTTGAGCTCTGTTGAGACCGGAGGTAAGACACAGAAACTCATCGGAGCTAATTGGAAACAGACACACACACACACACACACACACACACACACACACACACACACACTTAAAGACATCTTGGATATTTGCTAGCATGTACTCACACAAGAAAATATCCTTGGACTTCACACACACACACACACACACACACACACACACACACACACACAGGGCTATTAAACAAAGACAGAGTAGTCTTTGTCTTTCAAGTACACCAAAATATACTCCTGCATGTTGGCTCAGGTGTGTGTGTGTGTGTGTGTGTGTGTGTGTGTGTGTGTGTGTGTGCGCGTGCGCGTGCGTGCGTGCGTGCGTGTGTTTTTTGCTAACAGGCTTTCTGAAGTCTTCTCTAATGACATCCATCTAATCCACTAAAGAGTTTCAATCCAATACAAGATATTCCTGTCTTTAAAATGGCTGTGGCATTAGGGCACAAATCATTACAGGATGTTTGCAGAATCACTTCGCCGACTTAAAGGAGCAGTCTCACATTTTGGGAAGTGCGTGCTGTCTTTACTTCGAGTCAGAGAATATCAATATAACATTTAGTTGTGAAACAATGAATTGATTAGTCTGCTAGCCCCAGCCTTTTAGAATGAACTTTTTTGCTCAACGTTTGACTATAATTTAATTTAATAAACAGATTTTTTTATGCATGTAGTATGTTTGGAGGAATATGGGTCTTTAGTTTCAGACCTCATTCACAATGACTTGTTCGGTGTGTTCTACTGATTCTTCCGAGTCCAAGGCGTTCACAGTCACTGCGAATGGACTGACGCACTTGTGGTCAGACCTGGCCTCCAAGTATGTTTTGCTCTCATGGCACTGAGTCACGGCCCAACAAATTCCCTGAAAATATGTTTTTTCAACTGACGTGCTCTGGTTTTAACTTCTAGTTGAACCCACTCTTTGGATTTCCACCTGTTTTTTTTTTTTCTTTTTTTTATATTGGCTGGTTTTGTTTCATGGAATTGGTCCGACTCTGCATGAAATGCCAGGAGCCTTTGGTATGTGCTGAAATCATCTCAGGCGGGTTTTTTTTGTTCATGTTGGTGAGGCCAAGGCTGTCCTGTGGAAGTTTGACTGATTTGTGGTTCCTCTTTTGTGTTCTGCATTATGGTACATTTTCAAACATTTGTTTGTTTGTGTAAATGCAGCTCCTAGACAGCACACTGACTGCAGAAAATATATAAAGAACATGTGTCCATCTGAAAGCTCTGATGTGTGGTTTTTTTTTTTTTAGCTACACGAGTGGCCTGGCTCTAGCGAAGGTATTGTTGGTCCACGACTTTCATCCAGACAGAAATATCACGACAAATATCAGACAGATTGCCATGAAATTTGAAGGATGAATCCCGATGACTTTGGTGAAGCCGTGACTTTTCCTCTTGCTCCACCATGAGGTTCACATTTGTGGTTTTGAGTGAGATTTCTCTACAGCTATTGGATGGATTGGCATGACATCTGGCATAGACATTCATGTTTCCATTGGTTTGAATTGTTTTAAAAATGTAATCCTCTGGCTTTTCATCTAGCGCCGTCATCAGGTGAAAATTGTAACTTGTCTGTTACTTTGGTTTATGACCAAATACCTGCCAAACTAATGACATTCCCATTAATAAAAAGCCCAGTCTGCTCTGATTGGTCAGCGTTTTCTGGGTTTTCCACATGCGCTTTCTCTGCATGTCTGCATCGTCATTGCAGCCGGGGACTGTCTGTAATGGCACTGTAGCGGCACTTTCTAATTGTGACATCACAACCGTACAGAAGTTCTGACGGCTCGTTTAAAGTCACCGTTTCTGAATACGGGCTGTGTGCATTTCTCTGTGGATTGATTCTTTCACGGTATTTATATAACATGTCCTCGACCTGCTTTATAATAAAAAAAAAAAAAAGACATGGAAATCTCACTTTGTACAATATGGGACCTTTAAAGGAATTATCCCTGAATGCCTGTGTAATTATTAATCACCAGTCAGTTTCACAATCCAACTTTTTAAAGTCCAAACGGAGCCCAAAATGTTCCAGGAAAGCAGCTGCATTCTTTAAAACCGAGACAAAGAGGAGAAAGTGTACTTTGGCGCTCTGCTGCAGGCTCTGTGTGCAGATGTCAGGGATGAAAGTACAACTGCGAATACGAAAAAGAGTCAAATAGATTTTTGAAATCCATAAACCCAGAAGCTGTCATAATGATTGTTGTGATGTGATGTCTAGTTTTTTACAGAGTATGGACCGGACTACTCGCTGGAGATAAGCCCAAGCTGTCGACCAGACCGTAACGACGCCAAACACCTGGACCAGGTCATCAGCACCATCAAAGGTAGGTGCGTGTGCGTGTGCGTGTGTGAGTGTGGAAGCACAGGTGTGTCTGTTTGTGTGGGTGTGGAGGGTAAATAAGTGTGTTTGTGTGTGTCTTCCTGAACCCTCGCTCACCTAAAGCCCTTTTGTCTCTGCATGGCTCTTTTTATGTGTGGTTTCATGTTTCTGTTCTTATTTCTATACGTCTCTGTGTGGGATGAAAGTATGACTTGTTCTTCTCTTTTTTTTCCTCCCTGTGGCTCTTAACATCCTTTTGTGTGTGTGTGTTAATACACCACTGACCCTGCTCTTTTACCCACAACCTCAGTCAGTCTGCGTCTTGTGGTATTTCTTCCCTTTTGCATCTTTCTATATCTTCCTTTTTATATGTGTGTGTTTGTATATTAATCTGAGGGTGTATGTGTAGCTGTGTGGTTAAGCCTAAAGCTGGGCCTTTGATCTCAGCGTTGACAGCCCGCAGAACCCAGGAGAGATCCTCCGGCAGGGTGAAACTTAGGCGAAAAGTTGAGCGGCGGGAGATATTGTAAGGAGGGTGAGGTCAGGAACAAGCAAGGAGTATGTCTACAAGTCGACTTCATTGCCCCAACGTTACGCTGTATAGAGCCGAGTTTCTGAGTTCTGAATGATCATTTCGGTGTTGCAAAAATGTTGAAGATCCGGTGTGTGGAAGTGTTAACCGCAGAGCAACAGGAAATCCTCCTTCCTTTCCCTTTGTCAGTCAAATGTTAAATTTGACACAGCAGTATTCATTCTGTGTGTCTGAGAGAGTGTGACTGAATTAAATGTGGCCAAAATCTGGTCACAACACAATGTTTTATGTTGAGAGGTTTATGTTGAAAAATGTAAGCTCTATATTTCGTTTTATTCTGAATCATCTTGGAAGAACTGAAAGCTTGAGTTTGATTTTGTTTCCTCCAAACTACAAAAGCATAAACTGGCTTCGTCATGAAAAGCATCAAACAATGCATAAAAGTTCAGCTCCATTTATCCTAAATTTAAGGGATTGTTTTAGGTCTCCAGGAAGTTTTGACTCAGCACTTTTTTTCTTCCGGCAGCACCCTGCTTTCTTTATCACCTGGAAATGAAGTGCTTCCCTTAAACCGACTCGGTCAAATTCATGTGAATACTGCAAGGCAGACATAAGCGTTGCATTAAGTCTGAACCCGCCTTCATTCTTGTATGTAGCACACAAAAGAAAATGTAGCTAAGTGTATGCCACCTATACACACAATCATTAATTTAGTAGTAAAATAAGGCTTTTTTAAATTGATCTCATGTTCCATTTCCTACTTGGTCTTAATAATTTATAACTTTCCCTCCACTATGCTGACCAGCTGTTCTAAAAAGCATGGCGTTTACGTTGTGATAGACAATGGGAGTATACAGTATATCACGCTTGAAGCTATTATGAAATTGTCAAAACATGTCAGCTGCACTGACATAAATAATGAGTGGTCACAGAAAGAGTCGGAGGCAAAGTAAGTAAGCTTTTGGTGATGGTAGCCTGGAAATACTCATCCATGTCTAGGATTGGGCATCGAGAACCGCTTCCAATTTGGAAGCGTTTTAAAAAAAAAATAAGGCCCTGTTTACACGATGACGCTCGCGGGTGAAAACGACAACATGTTTTATGGGTTGTGCCTTTGTGTATAATGTGTTTATACGGCGACGGCGTTTTTTTGGGGCTTAAAAACGCAAAAAAAAAAGTGAAACCACCCTCCAGAGTGGAAATCTTATAAACGCTCCACTGTCGCGTTACCGTCTAAAGGGTGAAAACGCAAAAGTCTGAAGACAGCGGTGTGGAGAGAGACGAGAAAAAGGCGTCCAGGTAGTCTGTTGTTACGGAGTAGGCTACAGAAATTATAGGCTCCTGTATATATGTAATATTTAAATGATTTCGACAATGTGGATAAGGTTGTTATAGTTCAATGACCATATGTAGGCTATTCATTTGAGCCAGAGTAGGCTACAACGTTGCGGATGAAGAGAGAGAGAGAGAGAGAGAGAGCGAGTGGCAGCGGTCAGAGGAGGGTCTGCTTCAGCCTCCTCTGCCCGCTGCCTCTCGCTCTCAAGCAGCGGCTGAAGGGCCGCGAGGCTCAGGATATTGGTAGTGCTCTCGTGGGTGCTGTGCTGTGGCTTATCACGGTCGACTGTGCCAGTCATCATCAGACAAACATGCAACTCCACCGCCTCGTCTTTCCAGACAAAATTGTCAGCTTTTGTTGTTGGCTTCGACATGTTTTGGTTTGGCGCTACTAATGAGAGCAGTAGAAGGAAGGTTCTACGTAGGCGCGCAGCCTTGGTGGTGTTGTGTGGCCGTGCACACTACGCCGAATTTCACACACTTTTGCATCACCATATGCACGCAGATTTCCCCCACCCAAAACTCTCGTCTAAACGCGGAATAAAAAGTGAGAACGCAACGCCACTTTTGCATTTTCTCTTCAGATTGTTTCCGTCTAAACATAGCCTAAGATTTCAATGGAATTGTTTTTTGTTTATTTATTGGAATCGTATGGAAAATTTGGTTTTGAATCCGATCATCGGTTCCAAATTTAACAGGCGCAGGTTTTGGTTTCCGTAGCGGCCACCGTATTTCCAGGCGCCTGTTGTGTTGCAGCCATGGAGCACAGTAAGCGACGCTCTAAAGTGTGGCTTTATTTTACATTGAAAAAGCCCGGTAAAACCGTTGAATCAAAATAAAATGTTCCCCTTGTGTCCCGTTTCAACTCCACCTCAAAAAGAATCGGAATCAAGAATCAATAAGAACCGGAATCGAAAGGAAAATTCGGAATTGGAATCAGAATTGTTAAAATCCAAATGATCCCCAACCCTATCCATGTCTATGAAAGGCTGATAAACATATGACGGCATT
Source organism: Sander lucioperca (assembly GCF_008315115.2). Lineage (NCBI taxonomy): Eukaryota > Metazoa > Chordata > Actinopteri > Perciformes > Percidae > Sander > Sander lucioperca. The sequence goes on from NC_050189.1 coordinate 8,639,960, forward strand.
TTATTTTTTAATATAGCTCAGTTTTAACTGTCCAAACTACAATGTGGGACTGGTGTTTAAAAAGCTTTTTTTTCCATTGGGAAACTTTGGCACTGTGTGAACGGAAAGCCAAAAAAAGAAGGGAAAATATGTGTTCCCAAATTGAATCCGCGTTAGAGCGGACATGGTATCAATTAGCAGCTAAAAGTTCATACATTTAAACGGGTCATCTTACTGTAGCTACATGATAAATACCCTGTTGGATGTTGTAGCAGTTTATCATTATCATATATCATATTTATCATATTTAACAGCATTATGGTTCTCTGATTTTGAAAAAGTCCAGGTCACGTCAAATCAGGGGAACAGGAGTTTATTTGCCGAAATTCAGTTGGTCTGTTGGCTCGCATTAAATCATCACAACCGGAGGGGTTGAAAGTATCGCTGGTTTACAGTCATACGGCTTTTATTAGGGGGCGACGGAGGGGACGGGTGGATGAATGGATGGATGGATGGAGAGAATAAAAGGGAAGAAGAAATGAAATGCAGACAAAGATAGAGAGTGGGGAAATGTGTGTTTGGCTGCTGCGTCCCATCTGCCTCTTCTATCAGACCTCTGGTTCTCTGTCCTGCCTTTGCTCAGTCAGAGCTGATTCGGTCTTTAAGTTTTAAGTGTGTAAATTTACAGAATTTATAGTTATTGAAAATACGTATTGATTTTACAGCGTTTTTTTTTCCTCACAACATCTAAAACAAAATTCCCTGCATCCACTTCTTTTCTTTTTTTTTCTCTTTCTTCCATTGAAGTTTCGGTCCAGCTTTCAACCTGTCACATCTGTTTTGTGTCCTCTCTCATTCTTTCTTTTCTTTTATGCCTCTCTTGTCTCTTCTACCATTTTGTGCGCTCCGTCAAGTCAGAAACTTTTTTCACCAAATGTCTCAAAGCACTTCACCACACAACAAGGAGACACTGAACCACCAACGAGCGTATTATAATTTTAAATATCGGAGCAAATGTGCGTTTCTTTTTTGTCTCTGTCTCTGATTAAAGAAAGACCCACATGTCTGCTCACTTAACTAATGCACACACACGAACACAGAATAAGAATAGGCGACACACACACACACACACACACACACACACACACACACACACACACACACGCACCTCTAGGCACTCCACATGACATCATTGGGGTGGATACGTGTTTCTCTGGTTTGGAAGTGCTGTGCTGCTTATAAACATTGGTTTCCCTGAGAAACTGGGCAGAGTAACTTGTGTATGTATGTTTGTGTGTGTTTGTGTGTGTTTGCGTGTGTGTACCCACATCTGCTGTGTCTGCTGGCACGAATGGACCGTAAAGATTTCAATCTTAGAAGTGGTAATCTCCAAAATCCTTTCCTTTTTTATTTTTGTGTAGCATGTGTTATGTCCCAAACCCATATGTTTAACTAACGCTGTAAACAAGCATCATGCACAATATGAACTCTCTGCAACATTATTTTGGCGGTGTATGAGAAAATTCCTTTTTGTACCAAGAGGAAGTGATGCAAGGCAGGCATTACTATTTTTCAACATATAACAAGGTTCTTCACAAAAGATATTGAACACCAGCAGAAAATGTAGAATCTGCTGTGTGTTAGCATTAGCAATTAGCTTGTCAGGCAACGCTCTACTGCATGTCGTGTTTAGCTTCATCAGCTTTCTTTATTTTTAGACTTGGCTTAACTTTTATCAGTTTTTGCTGTTAGTGGGCTTAGTTTTGCTTTAAGCTGAATGGTAATATAGGTACATTAGCATTCTGACGTTAGCATTAAACTTAGACTTAGCTCAACATTGTCAGCCTCTATTGTACTTAGGCTCGGCTGTACTTTAAGCTGAAGGCTAACGTTAGCGATCTCTTTCATGTCCTTCCTCACGTTCACATTCTCTTCTTTCTGTAAAGCACTTTGTTACCTCTGTTTTGAAAAGTTCAATTTAGCACTTGTTTGCTATGAGTTTACATATTAACAAGTATGTTAACAACCTTTGGCTGTCATTTGGCACGTGACAGTTGTATGTTTAAATACTAAAGTCAGCATGTTACAATGCTAATGGTTTGGGTGCTATTTTTGTTGTTGTATGTTACTCCTTGTAGTTTGTTAGTATACCATCGTAATAGCAATTTTAGCATGCTAATGTGAGCAAGTTACCTGAGGCTGACAGGAAATCGCTAATTAGCTTTAGACAGTGATGGAAAATAAATAAGTACATTTACTCAAGTACTGTACTTTTTTACTCTACTTGTACTTCACTTGAGTATTTCCATTATCTGCTACTTTATACTTCTACTCCACTACTTCTTATTTATGTCAGCTACTTTGCAGCCTCCGATTACAAATACAAAATATAATCAACAAATAAATGATGATGTGGTATTACGGATAAAGATGAGACTTGACTTGACTGATCCCTTTGTGAAATTCACAAGCTACGCAGCAGTACATTATGTAGTAAAAACAATAAGCTGTCTGCAACAAATATAATAGCAATCTATCCAACATTTGTCAAGATATTTTACTTTGGACCAAAGTGTTGGAGAGACATTAGGGCCACAGTGCTAGCACGTCTAAAAAGTCATCAAACCAAGGCCTTTTGTTACCAAGTCAGTTAATGTTGCAGGAATAATAACAAATAATAACATTTGTCTCACAGACATCCGAAACAACTTTTATTATTATCCCAATATAAACTGAATATTAACAGAACAAACAAATGATAAACATTGTGACAAGCATTTGAATATAAGGCTGACTGTGCTTTTGGGTTTTGTAGTGTTTTCTATTTTGGGGGGGAATTACTCAGTCTTTCCTATTGTTTCTCTCTGGTACACTCAAACTGAGGCTTGTTAAGCGGGTGTGTCAATTAAAATGTGATTTTGATTAGGTGATTGTCAGAGGCGGCAGCAGCTGTCTCACTGTGCATTCACTACTCTGTGTTTACGAGACTCTGGTAGCGTGATTTCCCCAGGGAGCTGCTTCTTGTGTGTATGTGTGTGTGTTCAGTATAATCAGTGTGAAGAGTGTGTGTGTGTGTGTGTGTGTGTGTGTGTGTGTGTGTGTGTGTGTGTGTATGTATATAAACTGCTAGCCTTTTTTTTGGGACTATGTGTCTTTGCATCCTGCTACTCGTGCTCGTTAATTCTCCCCTGTGCTGACAAGATGCTTGTCTCACACACACACACACACACACACACACACGTTACACGTTAACACAGATATACACCCAATACATGAAACATGTTCAGAGAATATGTATGTACACATTCCAACTCGAGGAGACATGGTTAAAAAATACCACCCAGGAAACACAAACACACACACACACACACACACACACACACACACACACACACACACACACACACACACACACACACACACAGTATAATACCCCCCAGATGCAGTAGGTTTGCAGGTAGTAAATATCAGAGCCCCCTGTTACTTTACCAGAATTTACCATCTACATCTGGAAAGTGAAGAAGCAGAAAGATGGAGAGAGGCAGAGAACTGATGGAAGGTAAAAGGAAGGAAGAAGCTGCGACTTTTTCCCATTTTTTTAATTATTCTTTCAGTCTATAAAATATACAAAAATTTAGTCCCCATCACAAGTTTTCAAAGCCGATGGTGACGGCCAACTAACTGACCAACACCTAAACATATTCAGGAAGATTATTGCGCTATGAAACGAATAAAACCATTAAAAGTTGAGATTATCAATTTTTTATTTGAGAAAATATCCTGTTAGCCGTCTTTCACTCAGCGTTGCTGAGGGTCAACTTGTGAGCGCTGTTCCTCTTTTCTACTACAGTTTTCCTGTTTTTAATCACACGTCATGATATTTTGGAGTTTTCCCCTTGTCACAGTAGAGAAAGCGCTGCCCCAGGGACTCCGTCAGCAGCTTATTTGTCCTTAGTTGTCCTCGTGTGATCTTTAAAGCTGTGTGTGTGAGCATGTATACAGATAGAAGCCAATGTGACTCACTTGTAGCTATAACTGCCTTTGTACTGCCTGAATTTGTGGCGCACAAACTATTACAAATTATGTAATGTGGCCAGGGAATATCTCAACCCCCCCAAAAAAAGAAACCGTTGTGCTGAGTTAACACCTTTGACAGTCTCAACAAAAATAAATTATAGGATTCACTGCTTTGTATTGTGGTGGAAAGCACAGTATTAGGCCACGTCTAGACTGAAAATGGCACTCCAATTTTAAACACAAGGATCACTGCATAAGAGGAAGATGAAATAGTTACCCCCCAGTTACCACGGTGTACCAGAAAATATTGCCGGGTTGTTCGGCTATTGTCAAGAAATAAAAATGAGAATTCATTTTATTTTAAAGTGCATCCCCGTATTGTATTTAAGAGGAAAAATGAACATTGCTAATTAGTTTGATGTTGTTTTATTGCAGTATATTTATTGTCAGTTAGTGCCACAAAATCGTACTACTTCTGACCGCACAAGGCACGCCTCAGTTTTCCACCGCCCTGAGCCACTTGTGACACCTTTACATTAAGTGTTGACGTTGAGAGTGAGTGAGAACTAGTTATAAAAAAAAAACGAGTTCGCAAAATACTACAAAAGGCTAATAAGTCGATACGGAAGTGATGAACGGCTAGTTTCTGACACTCTGAATGGTAGTAGTCTGAATGCAAATGGTACAGACTGGAGAAAACCGACAAAACATCAACAGTTACAGGATGACTACGGATTCACTATTATGGATTCACATATACCACAGATCCACCACAGCCACTGTGTACGATGAAGGAGTGTCAGAGCCCGTCTTAACAGGGCTGTGGGGTCGGGAACCTCAAGAGGGATGAGTAATCCGGGAGTGCGAAGGTTTATAAAATGCCACCACACAAAGCTTCATTCTATTACGAGGAAGGGTTTTACCGCTGTGGATCATCACTGCCACAGTCATGTTCTCTTTTCGTCCTGACAGTTGTGGCGAAAACGGTAGAAGAAAAGGTTCAAGTTTTTGGCCAGATGACCCTGTGGTTTTCTGTGGGAGTCATCTGCGTCATGTGGCCTCGTTAAAATGAATCCGTTTGAACACAACCTAAAGCCTTCACAAACAGGCTGTGTCAGTAAACACGAACACACTTTGTGCATTTCAAAGAGCTTCTGGATGTTGAAATCTTAACCTGTGCTTTCTCTAAGATACCGAGCGATCAGCATGCAGAGGAAAAACACATGGAAGCATTAAAAACAGTTTAGTTTCCCTTCAATAAAGCTGCTGTTGTTGTTGTCACTGCAGGCAGAACATGACAGGACTCCACTGACAGCTCCACAATGGCTAACAAACAGGACATCCTCCCTCACTGCGTCAGGGCAATTACTCATCAACTGAGCGTGTGCGTGTGCGTGTGCGTGTGCGTGCGTGCATGCGCGCGCGCCAGACATGTAAACCAATCTGTGTCCTCATGCAAATGAACTTGCTGTGTTGCTTAGCGTTGTCATTTCCATATCGATTCCCTTTTTGCATGCTTGTATTTCCTCTGGAGCGACCAGGCTTACCTCGGCCAGATGTTATTTTGCATTTTCATTGGTGCGTGTGTGTGTATTTCTGCTTCCATCTTTGGTTCTCTTGGTGTCTAATATGTGTATTTCGCCTTGTTTTGTATCCCACTTTATGTGATGATTTTGACCCCTTTTTTCTTCCTTCCTCCTCCCAATTTAAGTATGTGTGTCCGGATGTATTTGTGTTCTTATGTGTGTGTGTGTTCACCCATGTACCCCCTCCTCACCCCTCTCATTTCTCTTTCTTTCTCTTGTTTACAGGGAATTTGAAGAATGTGGTTTAGGAGTCTGCAGCCTCAGCCTCCTCCTCCACACACACACACACACACACACACACACACACACACACACACACACACACACACACACACACACACACACACACACACACACACACACACACACACCATGTTTCCAAACCAGGTCGATGCTCGGCGGCTTTAATGAAGACAATATGGAGCGGACCCTTTTGGCCCTGAGGCACGGAGCCATCGATGAAGGCAGGAAAAAGAGCGAGAGAGGGTTTTGGAAAACATTAGCTGAGTGTTTCCAGGGGGGGAACAGTTAAATAAGGGGAGGGGGGTGATGTGGTTGCTGTACAGTGTTCACTGTTAATCCATTTTTTATTTTTTATTTTTGGAAAAGGTATGTGTGTTTGTGTGAATGAGAGAGTTTGTGGTGAGTTCACTGTGGGTATGTAAAACTGAATTAGAACAGGGGTTTTTTACAGTCAGTGCACCCAGCTTTTCTTTTTTTTTTTTGTATCTGTGGATGCGTGTGTGCATCCCATCAGGCCGATATTTCAAACTGAACGGAAAAACAGATTTTCTCAGGTGTCCGGTTTCACGTTCACCCCGGTGCTGCTGTGATTTCAGCCCCCTGAGGACAGATAAGCACTAAAACAGACAAAAAGCGAAACAGTGAGGTTCCCCAAACGCTTTGTTATACGTCTATAGCAGGCCAAGAAAGTATTAGTGTTCGGTGTTATTCTCAGCTGTAGCATCACATGTCCTCACTAACAGTTAATCACTAAAAAAACGTTGACCAAAATCTCGGGAATCTGCGGGGAAAGTGGCACTCTGAAAATGAAAAAATTGTCAGAAACCACTCTGCAATATAAACAGCTAAAAAAAAAAAAACGTGATCTTCACTCTTATTGCCTTTTAAATGTAGCTCATTGTCCCCAAGTACTCTGCAAAGTATGTACATGTATAGTTTGTTAGTTTGTAGGGTTTTTTTTCCTTTCTGTAGGTCGTTACAATGCCTAAACAAGTCTAAAAATAGCTGCAAAGTGCATCTGATTGTTTCCATGTCTGTACAAGTTTGGAAAGCAGAACCATGTTGTTTAACCCCGCTGCAGTGTTTGTGATGTGAAGTCACATCACACTGCAGTGCAGCTGCACATCAGACCGAACAGTGATCAAAATCAGCAAGTGGTCTTTGTGACACTGAGGTTCATGTGGGAGGTTGACACAAGTGGGAAAACAAGTGAAGGCTTAATGTGTAGCAGCATCACAGGAATGTTTTTTTTTTTTTTTTGAGTTTTGGATTGTACTAATAATCCGATTGCATTGATCAGTTCCAGTGTCGAGGGCCAAATTGCTTTTTAAAAAGTTCACTTTTGACCGTGGAAATAGTAGTTCAACTCAAGGTCCACTAGCTTTTTTACTCCATCTTCCATAGTTCTTCAAACTTTACCCGCTCCAGAAAACAATAGAGAGTGGACCTTAAGTCAAGATATTTTATTTGTTTCTTTTTTTTCTTCTTCCAGTTTTCACAATAATGGAAAAAGAAAAGGAAAAACCTGCCTTGTCGTTCACTGTAACAGGCTGCTGATTTAAAGCAAAACACATTTTTAACCTTAGTAACTTAAGTAACTAACACTTTTAACTGTAACTTCCACCACCATGTTTACTTCTCAATATACTGTACGTATGTGACCACACTTTGGATTGAAAAGAAAGTGAAGAGTTTTTCCTTTTTTGTGTATTTGTTTTTACAGAATGACTTCTTTTTTTTAAATGTCGGCATGTTTTGATGTACATACCACGGGCGTTTGTTGAAATAAAAGACAGGAGAGCATGTTGTTGTCATGTGTCTCTGCTGCGTTTATAAGCAGTGATTTATGCAGTGTGGGTTGTTAATAGAGGCTTTAATGGAGAGCGTTTTGAAAAAGGAACCACAAATGTCGGGCAGTTTCCTTTAGAAGTGATGTTCCCCAAATTAATGGCCTGGAAATTCACACCAAATGTAGGAGTCACCAGTGAGAGCTGGCATATGCTCAACAGAAGTGTGTGTGTGTGTGTGTGTGTGTGTGTGTGTGTGTGTGTGTGTGTGTGTGTGTGTGTGTGTGTGTGTGTGTGTGTGCGCGTGTGTGTGTGTGTGTGTGTGTGTGTGTGAGGATTCCCTGTGATCTTTATGAACACTGCTGCGGTCAACTCGGCGGTTTGAGCCCAACGTAGCCGAAGCAAATGAAACTCATTACACCGTTTACGAGTTCAGAAAAGGAGAGGCGATTGAAATTCTATCTCATAAACTCGGAGGACGAGAAGGGTGAGGGGGGGGAGGTTACACGGGAATGGGCTATGGGCTGTAAACATGAGAGACGTGAGAGACTGTGTGTGTTTTATGTAGTTTTCTGTGCTCCACAGAGTCAAATTAGAAAAACTCGGGGGGCCTCGAGAGGATTCAGGGCACCGCTGGAATTCCTCTGTTGCTGTGTTGTGAAGACACGCAGCAAAGGGCTGCAGGTCGGAGTCAAACCGGTAGCCGCTGCGTCGAGGAGTAAACCTCTATATAGGGGGCACCTGCTCTACCAGGTGAGCTACCCAGGCGCCCAATTCTCGCTAAATACTTAACCCTTGTGTTGTCTTCCTGTGGACCATGCAACTTTTTGTTTTCCTGGGTCAAAATTTAAAATGAAAACTTTTTTTTTTAGCGTTTTTGGTCATCTTTTTCAAAAAAATGTATCACTTTCCTCAACGTTTTTGTCATTTTTCGACGTTTTTGTCACTTTTTCCGATGTCCTTGTTGATTTTTTTTTTTTTCTGCGCTTTCTTTTATAAAACAAAAATTCAAATGCTATAAAATTGAATGAAACACCCAAATTCAATGAAAGTAGTGAACTGATCATTTATTCTACTTGTGAAGCGTGTCGTATGGAACCATCCACGTTATTTTGTTTAAAAAACCCCCCCCAAATTTCTGATAGAGAAACTTTTTGAAAATGGGTTAAATTTGACCCGAGGACACCAGGAGGGTTAAAAAAAAAAAAACTATTCTAATTTTTGAGCCATGTTAGCACAGTGTCCCTCGAATTTGACAATGCTGCACCTCCTATGTATTCGCTAGTGTAGTTTCTATAGCTACAGTGAGTTGGAAATGCAAGAATGAGGAGTTCACAGGAGACCAGAGTTCATGTCCTGCCACAAACCTGCAAACGTTCGCCTTTTTACCAACCGTAACAAAAGGTTTAGTTGTTTAACCTTAACCATAGTACATTTGCTATAACCACAATCGTGTCATGGCATTGGAGATAAAGAACATAACATTATCCAGGATTTCGCAGAATTTTCTAAAATCAACATTTTTCGTCTAGTAATAGGATTGTATGTTTTGATCAATAAACCTCCAAAGAGGCATGTATAGATAGATAGATAGATAGATACTTTATTCATCCCGAGGGAAATTTTAGGCACCCAGTAGCTTAGCCAACCATAACACAACAAACACAGACACATATATCTCACATAGGCCTACATAAAAACCACTCACAGAAATTTAAAGAGTTAAAGGTGCTAAGGTAGACTGTGTGCAATGGTGGTAGTGCAAAAGAGAACAGTGTAGGGATTGATTATTATTATTATCATTGTTTACTGAACTAGCTTATTAACTTTGCTGAGTAAAACCAAGAGCCCAGAACCCCCTCAATCTGTAATAATAGACTGGACTTTTAGAATATGTTCCAGGTGCCTCAGTACGCTTCAAACAAACCAGGTCGTACAAAGTGTCGTCTGACCACATCTAAAGGCAAACGTGTTTATAGCTTTTCTGAAAGGCCACTCAAAGGCGAGACAAAGAGCCTGCTGTCGTAGCCTCGCACTGCCTTCCCAAACGCCACGCGTTCTGTGTTTGTAACACGTATTTATGGTCTTGAAGCCATGAATCCTAAAGGCTTTGATGGCGTTGTACATCCAAAACGTGACAGATGTAGTTGAGTAAGGAATGAAAAAAACAGAGCTTATTCAAAGTTAAAAAACACTCCAACTTTCACACCTCTGCACATGTGGAAAGTTGGGATTGTCGGATTGTCGGTTTCGGAAAACTACCAAAATTGTCAGATGCTGCCCCCTCCGATCCTGAGATGGGAAGGGGTTTTAAAGCTGTTTGACAAGCACTTTGCTGGAAGCATACTGAGGGCTTTAGCATGTTTTTACTGAACCAAGTGGGCAAAAACTTTCCTGATCATTTTTTTTTTGCAAGTTTGTAGCAGATATTTGGAAGGAAGAAACTAATACTTTACTAATCTACTGCTTGTAAAAAGACCTTCTTATGTTTGACTCTAGATGTGTTAGGTTAATGTAGCCTAAATAACCTTTGGTCTCTGGTCCCGTCTAATTGGTCAGAAATGACACAAATGTGGGTGCATCAAACAAAAGTTCATCATGACTTTTTTTGTCAGAATATAGTACTTAACTTTTGTCCACCTCCAGCTCCGTTTTCATGGAATTTAAATGACCTAGAGAGAAGATTATGGAGATTTTCTGTCATTTTCAAAATCCCACATAAACCAGCCTTGAGATGCAACGTATTCTGTAAAAGAAAAAATTATCTTCCACATTACTGTGAAGACGGAGCTTCCCTGCCAGCATTGAGCTATAATTTGTATCTGGCTCAAATTGTCTTCCCCCTAGACACATGCATATATATATATATATTTTTTTTTTCCAATATGAAAATGGAAGAGAGTGCTGGAATCTATGGAGTGAGGTTTTGGGTTTAGTTTTGCTCAATCAGAAGGTGGCGGGTTGTTAAGTCTTGTACGGTTGTATCCTGGGCTCTTTAGCTAATTTTTGTGCTCGGAAGCTCCATCAGTTTCATTAAAGGACAATTCTGGCGCAAAATGAACCTAGGGGTTAATAACATATATGTGTACTGAGTCGACCGTTCTCTGGGACATGTTTTCATGCTAATCGAATGCGTCTCTAGCTTTAAACAAGCTACCGCAAAACCGGTGGTTAGCTGCTAACGCAGCTAGCTTTCGGGGCACTTAAATCACTATTTTATACCACTAACAAGGCTCAAAATAGCACCAAACTTCAACGGTAGCACAACGAGGGTCCCTACATGCAAACCGAAGCATTGAGAACTTTGTAAGTGTACAGACAGTTTATTACAAAGATAGATTATAAAGACTGTATCGTTCGTGTTTACATCCGGCGCCATACTCCAGTTAGTTCATTAAACAAATCCAATGTTCCAGAGAGAGAAACATCATACCAACAGAGTTTCATTGTGATCTACAGGTTTTCATTTACTAGATTTCTTCCTGTTCTGGTTTGTGTTGAACACACCTTTACTGCTCCATGACAAAAACTTTTTCCAACGATTTTTATGCAAATGAGCAGCACTGGGCCCCTTCGCCACTCAGCCAGTGCTTTGAATAGAGTCATCTGACCCTCGCTATTTAATAGTTTAGATAAAGCAAAGCCTCATCCTGCCTCTTCCACTGTTCTTCTTTGGTTTCTGTGGTGTAAAGACTTTGCCAGTATGCGCTAAACATTTGCAAAGGTTTGTTTAAGTTTTAAACTTTTG